>NC_079149.1:75501009-75601009 GCF_945859685.1 Eupeodes corollae | reverse complement strand
GGTTTTTTAATTTTATTTCAAACCACCAAGAAAAATAAACAAATCTGTGAAAAAAATGATAACGGAACGGCTATAAATTGGCCTTCAATCCTTACAAGCTTATAAAAGCTTCCATTCTTGAAAGCTCACCTGAAAATTACGAAAGAAAATATTTATTTGTATGCATTACCTTTGCTATGTAACTCTGATTTGTGTGGATTGGGTACACACAAAGAGGATTGTTGTAAACGAGCTATGCGACCGGTTTCAGTACGGTACGGGTCGATCTATGCGAAAGACGTGTTACAGGGAGAAATACAAATATAACGAGAATTGGTTGAATTGGACAGTGTTGTGTGCAGATATTGTTTGCCCCTCAGAAGGTCTTGTAATAAAAAACCGTTAGAAGAAGTGAACATATGCTCTTTTATAATACCGAACGTCCCTGTGGGAGTCAAATTAATTTACCGAAAAATCTTTGCGAAGTCACTGGAAATCATTATGATCAGTAACACATTCTATGTGTTAATAATGATGTCTGCTTAAACTCCTGTTCTTTAGTGGTTATCCACAAGTACATAGACGATCGATTTTTTTTTACACTGGCTGACTTTCTTACACGCAGATTTATAATTGTAGCACCAGACAAACCTGTTTCAGAGATACCTTAGCTACACAGCAACTTAGCTATTGGCGACAACTAAGGGAAATGCAACAACCTTTTTGGAGGCAATAGCAGCTCCAGAAGGGTGAACGATGATACAGAAACTGTACAAGATGCTCATAGAAGAAAAGGGTACTTCTCAAGATTGATGTAAAGGTTAACACCTATATAATGTATATAGTATTCATTCATTGAGATAGAAGTTCTTAAATAATAGGAAGGCTGAATAATGATCTAAATGGTGGATTGAACATTACTTACATCATTTGGTTTGTGTATTTCTTGTATGGTTAAACAGCATTTGTTTGATCTTAACATTAAAATTAAGTCTGTGTACAGTAAAACCCAGGTGGCACCATGATTTAATGTTTTCTTGAAGATTTTATGAAAGATCAAAGATGTTTTTCTGTAACCATAGCGGTTAAAGTCTAAACTTAAAGTAAACTTAGTAAAAATATAATTTACTGCCATGGAGATCGATCGAAAGAAAAGAATTTTTTGCTTTCAATTTCCAAAAATAAATTTACCGGCTAAGAGCACGATTTCTTCAATAAACCTAAACTAAAATGTAAAACAAAACCTAGAAAAAATTAGTTAACATGATTTTTGATTTAAATATCTTGAGAAATATAGAGGTATTGAATATTGTCTCCTTATACAAAATATTCTATGTCAATTAGCGTATTTGCTATTCAACTTCTAATTTTTTCGGAAGTTAAGAAAATCTTAAGCTGATTGCCTGTAGAGATGGAAATAGCATCATGAAAGTAGTTGTTTTGTGCAACCTTTTTTCTACATGGGTTATTTTTTGAGAGCATTTTCATTTGATTTTTTGTTGTGACTTCTGTTTGTATTTATTCAACAAAAAAGAAGACATTACTAGACTTGATATTGAAACATTTACAAGATTGCATAAGAAACAAGTAGCTTTAAGTTAAAAAAAAAAACTGGAAAGACATACATTCAAACGACATACAGCTAGGTTCTACATTTCACTTGAAATGAAATTGAAATCGATTCAATATGAATTATGGCTGAAACACAAACACGCTCCAGCTTCGGCTTTGCCTGACGTTTACGAGTTCAGCCATAGGAATGTAATGCATGCTATCACAATGAAGCTTCGCTTATTTGAAAATCGTAAGTAAATAACGTAATGTAACTCCAAGCAAAAGCTCTAGTTCAAATTTGCTGAACATTTGCTTTCCCTGACAGCTCAACAGCTGTAGAAAGCCAACAAACAAAATAAATTTGCTTTTGGAGGGATTCCCATTGGATATTATAGGCTGTGTAAGCTACTTCCGCAATAAATTTAATGTTTTCGATTTTATTTTGAGAAAAAATAACAGCTGCTAATGACAGAAGTGCCATTTTAGAAATGTCATATTGGAAGTGTCATTCAAAGGAACCTCGAAGCAGGCCCAACGTAACGCAGTTGAAGCCGAAGCTGAAGCGTGTTTGTGTTTTAGCCATGAGAGTTCTGAAATTCACGTTTAACGATTTCGATTTTTTTCGTTATTGCAATAGCAAGCAATATATAAAGAGCTAATTTTGAACTCATGTTCAACGAACGAAAACTTTTTTAAACTGAGAATTGTGCAGTTCCAATGTATCGTGTTTTGCACAAACCGACTTGAGTAAAATTTCAGTTTGCGCAGTTATTTTGTGTCGTGAATTGGTGGCCTAAGACCCCAGAAAACAATTTCACTCCATTTTCAATTTAGAACTTAGCTTATAGTCTGAAATGTCAAAGTCAAAATCGAAGTATTTAAAAAAAAAAACAAAAAGTACTTTATTAAAAAAAATAACTTGAAAAACAATTAGGATGCGGAAGTAACAGGTTATTCAATTTGTATCATTATTTGGGGGACAATAAGGTGGTTTTACATATAGTTCTAAGTTAGTCGTCTTTGCAATCAGAGAAACAATTCAATTCGGAATTTTAAATTTATTCTAGTTTTTTGTATTTGAAAATTTGTTTCTTGATTATTTTTGTCAAAACTTTTTTTTAAAAAAGATTTGCGTTCCAGATTTTTGCTACCTTTAAGAAATTGAAAACTTAAGTTTTAACGGGAACTGTAGACGTATTAAAGTAAGTGATAGATTATTGGGCATTATAATATATGTATGTAAATTATAAATATATGCACGTGTAACTTTGCCGGTTCACGCAATATCAATATAAATTAAAATCTTTTTTAATTCTTATGTATAAGTTGTTGGTGTTCTTCAGTAAATAGCAAAAATATCCACATTTATAATATAAAAAAAAAGTAGAATTGAACACAATTTGAGTCTACCAAAAAGTTCTTTGTGAAATATTGACGATGCATATTTATTTTTGAATCCTCTCAACGAACACACGTATCAATTGATGTCAACGTAATTTTTACATGGGTATGTATTTATGATTTTATTCTTTTGTATGCACTTATTTTCGTCAAATATAAGTGAAAGTCAAATTAAATTAACAAAATGTTTTCGCAGTCACGATCAACAGCAATGAACGTTTGTATGTATTCAATTTATCTTTGACGTAACTTAAATAACCGGATTCAAAGAAAACAAAAGCAAATGAAAGTTGGCAAAGATATTGGCGTCGGAATTCTTGTTTTTTTGTACTTATTTTAATAGGTTCATAAGCTAGTGGGGTTGGCTTTTGTATAAAGATGAATTTGATCATCGTCTAAGGCCGTTACCATTTATAGACTATTTGGCATAGGTCTCTAAAGTTATGAACTTATATGAAAAATTCAACTCATGATTTATTCGATTGTAAATATAGAACATATGAAATGTTAATAAATCTTACAATATTGTCAAATGAAAATTATCAAGTATTTTTGATACTTTTAGTTGGTTTTGTAACACGGTCTAAGCTTAGTTAAAACGCCAAAATTGCTTTTTGGGTTTGAATCGTAAACAGAGTTCTTTAATACATTGTTTTCTTTGAAAATTGTGTTATTAGCTTACTTGTCCACTTTTGATCATTAATACAAAAATTATTGATTCACGAAAATGAATTTGTTCGTTGAAAAGCTCTTATGTCACTTCTAATCTAAAATATATACATAAGTACGTTGTGCAGTTACATAGTTAATAAATACAAAAAACACATTCTTTTAGTAAATAAAAACAAATTGGGCTCTCTCAACAAATTTAAAAACGCGCCTGAGCTAATTACGCCTCTTCTGCACAGTTTATAGTCTTGACATATCACGTGTGTGCATTTATTCTTAGATTTTGATATAGTTTCATGAGATGCAGAATCCATCATGGGTTGGGTATACTTTTCTTTCCGGAGCAATGAACAAAATATTTGCATTTTTCTATTTTAGTTATATGAATCAGCGATATTTAGGCTGTTTTCTTTTTGTTTTGTTTTTTTTTTTTTTAAAGTTTTAATAGCTTAATATTTAAGTTATTTATGGTATTGCTCGACGCTATGATTTCTTGAAGTATATTGAAATATATAACGTTAGTGCTTTTGTTTAGTCTCTGTTGAATTCATCTTTTGCTTAAGAAATGGTAACAATCATTTTTGGGCTCATATGTATGTATATCTTAATTTATCAAATAAATTTTTAGAAAAATTCATTAGATAATTTAATTCCAAATTATTAAACCAAGAAATGTTTGAAAAATTTGAAATTTTATTTAAGTAGCATTTACCGTAATTTCAGTTCAAATTTATATTTTTTCAACAAAAAAATATTTATTTATTTAATATTAAATAGAATTAGCACTTCTAGTTTCTCATTATTTTATATGAAATAATTTATTTAAAAAATATGATATTAGTACGATTCCATCGTGAAGCAGAAATCATAACTTTTTTGAACCTTATAACACTTTCAGCCTATTCTGAATGTTTTCTTACTTATTTTTACTTTCATAGTTAAATGGGACTTCCTTATAAGCAAAAAGTAATTATATTTCCATGCAAAAGAAAACAGATGTTATGTATGCAAGTTTTTAATTGGCGACTGGTTGGAATGCGTTGAATTGATTTGATTGATCTTAATTGAGTAGCTACTCGTGAATTTGCATACAAGACTAATTTTTATTTGCATGTTATATATATATGTTATGCATGTATATTTTTCTGAACAAAATCTTATTATCAATAAATTATAAGCAAACAAAAATTTTAATTTCATTCATATGAAAAGGAATAATGGCAAAGTTCACTAACTCTATTTTGTTTGTTCTTATTGTGGTAAAAATTTAAAATATTTTATGTTAAATTATAAAAGCAAAGACACTTATTGGTAAATAACATCAAACTAATTATTGGCTCCATGCAAGCGCTCTTCTGTACTATATGAGTTTCGACCAAACGAAGAATAAATGAATAATACTTAGTATTAAAAATATTTTTAATTTCTTGTATCAGGTGAGATCTGTTTACTACTTACTTTTTATAGGAAATACTCTGTAATTTTTCTATGCCTTCTTTTTTCAGAACTTTTAAAACTAAAAACATCATCTTATCTACGAAAGTTTAAATTTTCATAATATTATAAAGTTAGGCGTTCCTTCAACCAAAATAAAATCCTCACTTTATCAAAGTGTAATATTTGCACTCGCTTATAATAGTTTACATTTTTATTGTTTTTCATTGGTTTGTAGGATTTATTTGTGTCTTATGCTTGAAACGAATTACCTTTAATTCACAATCATACATTTTTAAATGAGAGCAAACATTTGACCACTCCTGTTCGTCACTGCATGTTTTTTTTTGGTGTGATGAAGCTAACAACTGAACAAAATTAAATTTAAGCTTATTAAAACTACTTACAACTACTTAAGCCACTTGCAACTACCTCCTTAATCAAATTACTAGGATACTTTAAAAGAAAAACAGCAAGCATTTTTTAAAATTTTTTTTTCTTGTTTTCTAAAATATTTTTTGCAGAAAATGACTGGAAAGGAAAATCGATGGAATTCATCCATTTTAACATAGGTTGAAGGAAAGTGAAAAAAAATACCCAATGAATTAATTCACTAATTTTAATTACCCTTGCGGTAACCTCTTTTTTTTTATTTCAAGGAAGTCATCAAGGAGTTTCAGGACTATCTATTCTTAACCAAACGCCCTGGATACATTTTTTTGATTAATGTTGTTATAATTACTAGAGCCTATCTAACAGGGTTACGAAATATAACTGTACATGTAGGTGCAGCATATCACCATATTCACTTGGACCATGTCAAAATGGATACCCTGTATATCTATATGTATTTTATAAATCAATGTTAATATTATACATTTTTCGTTAAAGCACCAATAACGAACGACCTCCTCAAATATACCAATGTGCTAATATAGACTCAGAAGTATTAAAAAAAAAACATAAAAAACAAGTTGGTTAATATCCAGAGGGTGTTAAACGATAATATTTTGTAAGCTCACTTAAAAAGGTTTTTCTTCCCCGCAAAAAAACAACTTCATTTAACGGGCGCAACACAGTGTTTAAATGTTTTGAATGTCTGAAAACATCATCAAAGTCAAGTAACTGGGAGCCAACATGCTTTGAATATAAACTTGCGAAAATTGTATGCATTTGTTGCGTAACCATAATACTGTGATGCTATTATATTGTTCCGAACCATGGCTAAGTTGTCTGAGGTCACTGCTTTTCTTCTATAACTCAGCGCGGAGGGAAATATCTCATTCCTTTTTATACGTTACATAATTTCGGTAATATGTCAGTAAGTTCAGATCATTGATCGTTGGTAGATAATATAAAAAATATGTATTGTTACTTTTACCTATACATTATTTCTGCATTGTGCGTAAGCTGCTCGAAAAACGTTAGAACAATAACCACAGCCAAATTTTACTGAGAAAAAATAAACTGAGAACTAAATACTTCTACCATAAAAAGTGACGAGACTAAAAATAATCCAAGTTTTAAATTAACGAAGGATTAAACCTTCAATTTATTTTTGTTAGAGTGATACAAAGCAAGAAATCTGGAAACAAATGCATATATTCTGGATAGGTTATTATGTAATAGAAAACTAGGCAAGTAATTCCATTAAATTTAATTTTCAATAATCATTAATAAACCGTAATACCCGAGTCGTGATGGTTAGTTCTGTCATTCCAGAGGTCTGGGGTTCAATCCCAGCAGGCGCTATCAAAAGATTTTTTTTTTCACGGGTACAGCCTCTTGCAGTACCGAGTCGTGATGGTTAGTTCTGTCATTCCAGAGGTCTGGGGTTCAATCCCAGCAGGCGCTATCAAAAGATTTTTTTTTCACGGGTACAGCCTCTTGCAGTAAATCTTGTCATGACTGCTCTCAAATTAGTCGCTCGGACTCGGCTTAAAACTGTAGGTCCCCTTCATACCTGATTACATTACTAGCACACAGGATTTGATAAGAATTTTAAGTCAGTAGACCCTAGTGCTTAATAGACGTGCTATTTTATTTATTTAATGTTTTATTACTAACTAGTTTCCTTTTAAGAAGTGTATATTTAGGCATCATTTGGTAGAAGGTAGATAGTAGATATCACGCACTGCATTATGAAAAAAAATAATTTTTCTATGTTTAAATTTTTTGATACATACATATACCAGATTTTATCATTCTAAGTAACAATATACAAAAAATAAAGCGAAAACCTTGATATCGAAGCGTTTTTTGTGTGCCTTGACGCTTAAATTTGGTGAAAATTGTTGTAAGTAGCCGCAACTACAGTAACAAATATTTAGACAATTCGAAAAACTTCTAATTAATTTACAAAATTTATTTTTGTTGTGATTTTCCTGTGATAAGCTAGCATGTTTAAAAAAAAATGATAGTTGTTTTGAGGTTCAATTGACTGGCAGACTTACGGCCACCGTGAATTTGTCTTGGACCCAGGGTTTTGGGATCAAGGGATTAATATATGTATAGGTAGGAAAATGTTCTCAATATAATTGTTAACAAAGTAGATTTTTTGATCTTATCACGATTATTAAAAGTTGAAATTGAATTTAGTCAAGAAATGCGAGATAAAAAAATTAGTGATAGTGATAAATCGACAGCTACTTACGAGTAAAAATGTAGTAAGATACCTGTGAATATTCACATTTTGACAGCATCGAGTAGAAAGAAGAGAAATTCGCTTCTGAATTTGAAATCATACACGTTTACGTTGTAGGCAAACTTGACAGTTTTATTTTTGTGTATTAATTGTGCAAACAAATTGTTTTAATTTTAAGTTTGAATACGTGGGAACATATCCGTAAGAACTTTATTTGATTTTCTGTGAGCATAAGCTACCTAATTTTAATGATTATTAACTTCCCATAGGAAGTTATTGTAATGGGTCCGATTTGTCAAATTGAAAATTTTGACATTTCTCGACGTTTCAAAGTCCCTAGAGTCGAAATAAAAGATTTTTAGAAAGATGTCTGTGCGTGCGTGTGTACGTCCGTACGTTCGCGACGTTTTTTCGTCCTCCATAGCTCAAGAACCAGAAGAGATATCTACTTCAAATAAATTATGTTATACAGATAATAAGGCAGAAAGATGCAGAAAGGGCTCTCAAGAAAATTGCGTGGGTGGTTTTTTTACCATAGCAGTTTGAAAAAAGGAGAAAATTTTGGTTAACCCTAAATATCTTACTAACCAAAAACGCTAGAGACTTGAATTAAACAGGTATATTTTTTGAAAAAAAATTAATATAACGGTTTTTTTTTATAAATCAATAGAACGGAAAAAAATGTGTCACCTCCAAAATTTTATGACTAAAATATGATTTAATCTCCAAAAAAAATTTTGTCCAACGAAAAATAATGTTTTTGATATTTGATAAAATTTTGAGAAAAATCGAATTGACAGTTTTTTTTATAAAAAATAAAAATCTAAAAAAAAACATTACTCAAAGTTCGTAAAAATTGAATATCGATTCAAATATCTTTTCAAAAACTTGAAATTTAGGCTTCAAGCTTCTTTTATCTTATAAAAAATATTGTTTTCAACATTTTGAAAACTGTTGAAAAAAATCGAATTGACAGTTTTTTTTACAAAAAATAAAAACCTAAAAACAAATGTATAAAAGTTTTTAAAAATTGGTTTTCGACTCAAATATCTTTTCAAAACTTTGAGATAATAGCTTTTAACTAATTTCTTCTGAACATTGTTTCAACATTAGGAAAAATTTTGAGAAAAATCGAATTGACAGTTTAAAAAAAAAAATGTATAAAAGTTGGTAAAAATTGATTTTCGACTCAAATTTCTCTTCAAAAATTTAAAATATTGGCTTCAAACTAATTTTATCTTATAAGAAATATTGTTTTCAACATTTTTTAAACTTTTTAAAAAATTCAAATTGATAGTTTTTTTTACAAAAAATAAAACTCTAAAAAAAACAATATTAAAACTTGGTAAAAATTTACTTTCGGCTCAAATAGCTTTTCAAAAATTGAAAATATTGTCTTCAAACTTATTTTATTTCACAGAAAATATTGTTTTCAATATTCAGTAATTTTTTATATAAAAATCCAACAGTCCGTTTTTTCATAAAAAAAAATCTACAAAAAAATAGTACGCAAATTTGGTAAAAATTGATACGAGTACATATAGACAAACTTTTAAGCAAGATAAATCGACAGACGGGATGATAAGTTATCAGTGTGGGTCGCATCCCAGCCTCTTTTCTATTGTTGCTTTTCAACACAGATTTGACTACCACGTTAACAGAAGACCTGTCAACATACAACTTGTGTACACATTTATATTTAATCGAGAGATATTTTAGGATCGAGCTCAATATTGGTAGTAATTCAACAATGATATTTAATATTTAAACAGATTAAAATCTTCTAGTAATAAGTCGAAAAGTTAAGATGGAGAGAAAAAATATATAATAATAAATATGAGAACAAAAAGCTTTATACAATAATTAATTCTCGAGAATTTTTTCCAGATGAGTCCTGAAACCAAAGGGTAGCCTCTACTGGCTGGCTACGGATCCTAACCTTATTCCCTGAACGTCACCATGATTTTCATAACATTATCTGACTCCTTATCTAATTTCTCTTTTCCAAATATTTTTTCACAAAACGTATAGAAGGTGTTAACCGACTCGTGCCCAAAATAGCTCAGTCGTTAGAAAGCTTCCACAACCACCTCTTTCATACTGAAGGCTCTTTTAATAACTTGCTCACATTTGCAAAAACATCTGATTAGCAGATGTACTACACGTAGAGAGTTTGCATAGGGACTTAATTCATTAATTACCAAGCTTATACAATGCAAATGTACTGATCGATGTGAATTAGGGCCAACCCATACAAAACCGTAGTTCTATTCCACAACCAAGATTCCCAATATAGTTTTCAGATAAAGCTAAATATCTGGTCTTATTTTAGATATTGTACTAAACTCGAAACGTAATATACAAGAAAGAGTCAAGAACGCTACTATTGCTCTCTTTTCATGCAAAAAAGCCATTGGTATTTAATGGGTTTATACATATATGCCGGTTTGTACCATGTGGCAGTAGTGGACAGAAAATATCTGCAAGATCTGCTATTCGCCTCTGACCTTCATTACAGAGGAATAATAACAGCATTGAACACTCCGCAGTTCTTAATTATTTAGAATCAATTCCACACAGAATACACCATCTGTAAAATACAGTTCGATAGAAACTTCCATATTCATATACTTCGCTCTTACTATGAGGGTAGTGGATTCCTGAAAGTCCAGTCAATTTATTTGTGTAGAAATCGATTACTAAATATTAAGCCAGTTGGTGGAAGCGTTTACCTTCTCCGATCGACTAAATTAAAATTTCTAATTCCGCCTTCTCAATCACTGTAGCGTATTCCAGGCAGGACTTTTGGCGATAAAAGAAGTCTTGTCATGGCTTAAAGAAAACGTGATATCAACATCAGATATACGTATTTTGCCAGAAAGTCAGGCGGCGCGGCGTTCCGCTACACACGACACACCAAATCGTATTGGTTGTAAAAGAGATCTCAAAGAGGAAATATCGGAATGAGTGACGTTGAAGCCTTAAGCTTTTATTGAAACAACTTCCGACGCATCGCACTCAACAATGATTCAAATGCAACTGAATAGTAAATTTGCACTCGCGCATCCTTATACCCATCACACCGATTGAAACATCGACAAAAAAAATCAAAATATTTTAATTTTACTCGCTCCGTGTCTGACACCGAAAATCGGTGACTGCTGGAGACCACACATATCACACATTTCTGCACACCACAACGCAGTTAAACCCGACAAAAATGGTACCACCAGTACCAGTTCTATCACGCTGTGCTACTTGCAAGCTTTTGCTATAACAAAACACTTTAGCTCAAAAACGTAAGACCTGCATAGAAGAATTCTTCTATAACGATCTACATGATCTCAAACGTATTAACACAATTAGTTTTTAACGTTTCACAAGTAACTCCAATTGGTTTCATTGAACTCATAGAAAAGCCTTAAGATTCATGTGGTATCACAATGGGCCAACAACCGGCCAAAGTGTCCTCCTCTTTAACCTACATATTTTCGCTACTTTGGAAAAAAATGTATTCAAATTTTAAATTAAAACATATCCAATCCACCCTTTTTAAAAATTATTAAATTGAAATGCATGTTCTCTTAGTTGATGTGGTAAACGATGTATATATAATTATTTTTTTCTGGGGCAGTCGCCTTGGAATAGTAGGATGTATTTCTCAAACGACTAATGACTGACACAAATTGAACAGCTTATCGAGCGGAAATACATCGTTTCTAGTAACAAAATTAATTAGTTGACCGTATCAATTAAACTTTTTCCAACACAAGTATAGGTACATGTTCTATTATATTTGACAATGAATCTAATGCGAGTGGAAGGGCTGTCGCGCCACATAAGAAAACTATAACCATTACAGATCAAATTATTTATTTGTAATTGTGTTCACCATTTTTATTGTTATATTACGGAGCAAACTCTAACGCAAACAACGCGCTAGAGTTGCTCTTTCCTACTTTTATCTATTGTATGAGTGTCACCTTAGGTAAATATCTTTACTGGTCCAATCAAAATGATGACTATAGCATGGACAAAGTATAGAATACTCCTTAAGGAAACCACATAGAATATCGTCTTTTATTTGTAATTCAATTAATTTCTTTATTTTCCGCATCTTCGCATTTGCCATAAGAGATCAAAGAGAAAAATACATGGCAATAATGTAACGTCATCCTTGACATCGCGGTGGACCTTTTGTGGTCTTGAAGAAGAACTGAATAATGAGCAATATGCAGTGTGTACGTATACTTGCATGCATGCGACAAACCTGATATTCGAGAGAAAATGAACTTAGTATCATTGACCTTCAGAGGAATATTTATTGAAGCAGACAAAATGTTTTTTTGTTATTCTCTAAGAATAATAATAAATACAAAATGTCTATTTCATTTAAAGCTGAAAAGCCATATATAAAACGACTCGGATGTCGGATGTTATGTTTTAAAAAACTAACTAACCAGACGAATAAAATCAAATTTGTGAATAAGAAATGGGTTTTCTGTAATCAAGAAATCAAATTCTAGAATGCAAAAATCGAAAACAAAAAAAAATAATAGAAACAGTTCTATTAAAAGTCGATTCTGATACATATCCCCAATGCTGCAAAAATAGTTGCCGAAAATTTGCCTCCTCCACTGAAATTTATTCGGGCCATCCGCGGTAGTCTTTTGCCGAAATCATTTTTATAAAACGTGGTGATAAACCCTTATATCAAATGATTATTTTAATGCTAACTTGACTGTGAAGCTAGCATTAACTGGAGTCCATTGTTTCTTTTACGACAAAATCACGTCAATCAGTCCCATTATTAGTTTTCTTAAATTTTAAAGTGGTATTCCTAACTTGACGGACATTGACTTCTCCTGTACTTAACTAAACTATTCTATGAGACAATTCTTTTTTCGCACTCGTATAGTATCCATAATATTGTTCTGAAGAGGTTTTCTTCATCGCAGGCAACACCTCCGTAAACATTTAAATTTTTCCTACTCTACAGGTCCTGAGGGGATAAAAAACAGCATTTTTCCAGCTTGTCCCTAAAAAGGGCGAATTCTTCTCACCCTCTCACTATTGTCACCTTCTTTCCAAGTTCATGGAAACGTCGATCGATTTTCAGCTTAAGAAATATCTTGAAGAATGACGAAAACTTCTTTATGACCGACAAGCTTCGTAGCAATAGGTCCACTGGTGATCTCATGGTTTATTTCACCGAACAGTGAAACAAATCTTCCCATCATTTTTGAGAAAGTAATATCATTGTACTTGATATTTCAAAAGAATTTAAAAGAGTTTGGCATCAAGCTTTCTTATCGAAAATACGTGCATTTAGTAGTGAAGAATCTCTTCTTTGTTGGGTAAGAAATTAAAGTAGTATTGTACGAGTTCAAATCAACGCAACCTAACGGCTTTAATTTTTTTAAAGCCAGGACATGTCCGGAGATAATTATTTGTTTTTAAATCATCGCCCTGAATTTGTTTTATTTGAATATAAAATTATATGTTTTTTTTAAGATTAAGCAAACCTGGAACTGGTAAATTTTGATCTTGTCACAGATTGAAAATAGCTGTCCAAACCTTCAGGCCATGGGTCGTAACATTTCGAATCTCAGCTGTCCATACAATTAGGTACAGCCAGATTCTTTGTGAGGTTCATTTTAAACTCACAGCAAGCCATTGACTAGGCTATATGATAGGAACTATGTAGTGGTTGTGTTGGAGAAGGGAACGGAAGCAACTACTAACATTCCAACGCACCAGTCACAAGACATGAGTAATTTAGGACATCCTATACCGTCGAAGTATTAAAAAAACATTAAATATATACTATTTTATTTAAAATCAAGTTTTCTAAATTTTTTTTTTTAAACTAATTTTTTTTTGAATTCGAGTGAAAAAAAGTGATTAAGGCTTGTCTAAAAATACTCAAGTATAATAAATTCAGGGGTATCGAATGTGCTACCCCTGTTTCTCGAGGGACCAGGAAACTGTGAGTAAGAACATTTTGTTTTGTTTGTGAATAAAAGATCCTAAAAAAGCCTCTAAGGTCTCTCGTGAATTTTGGTTTAAACCTTAGTGTTTTTCGATTTTTGTTTAGTATTTAAATTTTTGATATTAAGCTAGGAAAAGAAACGAGTGGAAGAACTCGAATAACATTTTTGTTTTTCTTAAACGAATTTGAATAATAAAGTTGTAATTTGAATTATGGTTTAAATATACTAAACAATCCTAACAATGTAAGGAGCCAGGTCTCCACGGCGGAATGCTTTGGAGTACTGGAAGAGGCTACAGCGCGCTTAGCTCGTCGCGTGGGGTGGTTCTTGCCACCTCCCAGTGCACCTTCTGCTCGACTTAACATTATTTTTACTTGTGCTTAAGGTAACTTAAAGATGTAACTGACACAAACCTGAGAACTTTGACGATATCCAAGAGAAACTAGAAATCGATGCTTCGAATTAAGTTTTAAAAAATCAAAAAAAAAATAATGCTATTAAATTAAGATAATAAACCAAAAAAAACCTTCACCAAAAAAATAATTATAATTAAAAAATGTATAAAAATAAATTATAATATAAAATGTAAGTAAAAAAAAATAAAGTAAATCTAAAGCACCTCTTTCTTACCCCTTTAAATACCGTCACACCGAATCACAAACGTTCGTTTGGTGTTATTGACGGTTTATTTTATAAAAAATTATTTTTTAAATATAAAATTTTTCAATTTGTCCCTAAAAATATATTTGGAATGCAGTTATTTAGAACTTATGAATATAAATTTAAATTTGATTTTCGTAAAAAAAAATTGATCACCAGTTTTCGAGATATTGAATTTAAAAAAATAAAGTTTTTATCCAAAGTTGAACATTTTTGATTACCAAATATGTATTATTAAAACAAAATTGATTGAAATCGATTCTTTTGTTATTGGGAAATTTGTTCTATAGGGATAACCTTTTCGAGCAATACAACAAATAGAAAACAAAAAAAATGTATCAATTTTTCGTTTTCAATAAAAATCGAATTTTTGATTATTGACCAAACATTTTGTATGCCGGGTTTTTATTTTTATTGGAACACAATTAATGAATTAGGATGATAAGATCAATTGTTTCGGTTTGTCCATTGGCTTCTTATGATTGTCAACCAAAAATTTTTGTTTACCAATCGTAGTGAAAAAAATACAAGGCATTACGGCCCATTCCAGAGCTAAGAAACAGTTGTTCAAGAACAAATGAAAAAACACAGATGTTTGACAAAAAGTGAGTCACAAAAAAAGTGCAAAAGTGTTACCTAAGAATTTCATCAAAATATTGAAAATCATCAATACCAACATGTTTATGTGTGTACTTATGTTTATTACTATTATATACTTACTTGGCAAAGTCAACTCTTTCTTACACCTGAATAGTATATTATCTATCTAAAACATAACCACGTTTTTATGTCAGCGTCAGCGGAGATACAGAAGCTTTAATTCCGGGTAAATGATATACATAAATGAGAAAAGTATACACGTGCGAAGTAAATTAATCATGATTTTGAGATACATATTTATAACCAGCTATAATAAAGAACTTTGTCTAAGTAATTCATTTTGTATTTAAATACTTGTATACCAAGTACCTGTTGAACATTCTATACATAGTTGCATTAAAAACAAATCGCATATGAGCCTATAATACTACCCTACGCACTCTCTAGAAAGAAAGAAAAGAGTAGATACATATGTATTTACAAATTTTTTTATCTTATCTTTTCAAAAAGGTGTGGAAATGATATCATTTTACCATGTGATTGTTTGTTGACAACATCATTTTCATATAGTTTTTGTACTTATTCACTAACATTTTGATTTTTTTTGAAATATTTAAGTTTTACATTCCCTCCCACAAATCATTTAAAATGTGAAGTAATACAAGTAACATACAACCCGTCCGTTTTTGCAACAAACATTTTATGACGAATGATAAAAATATCTTATTTGTATTGTAATATTAAAAATCATTCATTTATCTTTCGTTTAAATAAAAAGGTACAAAGTTTAAGTGAACATTATACCTTTGAAAAGTTTTAGGTGACCTTATTTCAAAACCGACTTCAATATCAATCTTCAATATCTGTTTTTGGAAACAAAACCATTTATAACCTTACGTACCAGTATTCAGTATCTTATTTATTTTATTATCACTTTAATTTTTTCAATATATTGAAATAATTTTGAAAACGGGTATTTTTAAAATTGAGAATATACATAATTAAGATGGGAGTTCAGATTCGCAATCAGCACCAAAAAATAATTCTAGAACGCATTCTTCAAAACGAAGAAAGCATAACTTATGAGAATTTATTTAATTTAAATAATTTATTTAAGAGTACTGTAACTTAAGCGCAAAAAATCGATAACAGTATGCAACTTTACGTGAATCGATAAAAAAAATTAAAATTTAATAGAAAAGTAGTTTTGGTAATAATTTATTTCTCATAAGCTAGACAACATAAAACCATCTAGTTTTCAATTTTTGATAAGGAATCAATAAGTGTATTAAATATTTAAAGACAATTTAAAATTTGATTTCACAATTTCGAAAAACATAAGTCTTAACATAAAAGGTTCAGACGGCTTGAAGGTAAGGAAAGTTTCTAATATCTGATCGGTTAACAAAATATTGCCTTTCAATTCAGGCATTTTTATTGGAAAGTTGATTGTAAATTTAGCGAAGAAAAATGTCCCTATCAAGTCAAGTCCGCACTTATTTCAAAATGACAGTTGATCACGTTTTTTCATTGAACTAAGAGCTGAACTGTATTACTTTGTAATTTGTTTATTTTCTACACAATTTCTTGAGTAAAAGGTTTCTTTGTCACATTTACAATACAAAATACAAATCGTGATGGAATTGTAATTTTTCGGAAATTTTTTTTTGTAGACAACAGTGGTTTTTTTCACGATCAAGAGTTTAGTGTAGTAAGGTTCTAAGTTTTTATTTGATAGGCACAACATTTTTTGTATAATTTTCAACACAAATTCAGTGACAATCATATGTATTCCGTAGATAAAAGATTGAAATGGCTTCCATTATTCTGAGCTTATTTTTGGTTGTGTACTTGTAAGTATGGAACACATGGAATGTCTTGTCAGAGGTCTTGGGTTTAAATCCTGCCTTTTCAATCTAAAGCTTTTTTCACGGGTGCTACCTCTTACGGGAAATTGGCAACTCAGGAGTAATTCTTGTTATGAAATGTGCTTTCTCAAATTCGCCGTCAAGATTCTGCATTGCTGGCAAAGTTACCGCACACAGTTTGCCACCTAGTTCATAATTATTTTTGAATTGGATGAACAAATATTTTGTGTGGATTAAACATTTTTGAGGCCAGCATTGAGAATTTACACAACTCAAACGTACCTACCCTTCCCACGCCAGTTCAAACTCAAAATGGTAGGTATTAATATAACATTTTAAGCTAAGTTCTTATGTAAAGTAATAGGGCATTAGTGTTCGATTATATTTTGAGATATAAATTATAGAGTCATTCCTCTTTTTTTGCAATTTAGCTACTAACTCAAAAATTAAATTTAGTATAAAATGTGTGTCGTAAAATTATAATAAGACTCTACACTCTACAAACATTTTATGGGAGAAATTGCATTTTAAACATTTTTCTTCTTTATTAATGTACCTATATGACATATGTTAAGATAAACTTTTGTTTTCTCAAAAACAACAATCTCCCACGCCCGACTACCGGAGAATTTTAATCGAATGTACAAAATTAAACCCACATGACTCAAATGCAATATTTACATATACGTAATATTTTTGATCACCTTGAAACTTACCTGTATTTATACATCCAAGTAATAAGCAGACTGCTAGCAGAGTTACCAGTTTGAAGTATTCCATATTTTTGTTAAGGTTTTGCCGAATATTAGAAAAATAATCTGAAAGGAATTCTATGTCGTCGAGATTATAAGCACACTCTTGGTATTGAACAAATCAATTTGAATTAAATTTTCCAATTGAAATGTAGGTATTTTTGTACACAATCACGTAATGTAAGCGCAACTGATAAGGGAAGCTAGTTCAAAATGCTTGCTCTGCTTTTATTAAATTACAATCTGATTATTTATTAATAAGACTGATGTGCTAAGGAAGTGGGCCAATATAGGTAGGTATGTACATATGTACCTATCAATCTATCGTATAAATAAACAAAATCTGAATTATTAATAACAATTCTTTTAATACTACACTTTAAAATAATAAGAATTTATCAGCACTCTCAGAAACTTGCATTTGACACATAGAAATAAAAGTAACCGTGACGTCACGTCGTCGGTAGGGTTTGTTGTTAGAAAGAAAGTATAGGTAGAATTTCAGGTAGTTTCCACTTCTTTGGGAAATTTTCACTTACACCTTTTTAACAGGCTCACTCGAATTAAAAACAAAACACTGAACACTCAGAGAATGCACGACTTTGAGGAACCTTTGCACTTAAATTAAATCAGAAAACACCTTTCCCCGGAATGCCGTAACAAAGAAAGAAAAATTAAAAATAACGTTAATGGAGCAGCAGCTGGATTGTAGCACTTTTCTATTTCAAAACGAACAGGTAGCTCAAGAAGTGAATCTTTGAACGTTTGAAAAGATATCTTCTATTCTTGAAACACTGTATATACCTGCACTCTGCATACAGAAGTGTTTTTCTGATCAGAACGAAATATTAAAAATAAAAAAGGGGACCGTCGTCGTCACAGTACCGAGGGCAATGCCGGTATAAAATCTACTGAATGAAATAAGCTAAGTACAGAAATGTGGGATAGTCAACTTGAAATTTGGTTTTAAGAGTGGTGTACAGTGTGATATCAAGACTCAACACTGTTGCACTTGTGGTGAGTTTAAAAAAAGCTATGTATGTGTTACGACTGTTTCAGTTGAAGTCCAAAGTGTTTGGAACGTTTAGCGTCGTCGATTGATACTTTGCTTAGACACATTTTGAGCAAAATTATAACCACAAAATGTTTCGAATTGAATTGGTGAGTTTAGTCATTGTTTATGATGAACATGTTTATATACCGTGACATAAGGTAACATATGTTTGCATACAGGGTGATGCACATAAAGTATGACAACAAGTTATGGCCTATAGGTTAAGAAAATCAAAACAGTCAAGTTTTTAAAAAAAACATGTAAATTTTTAAGCTTTGTTAAATAAGTACAAAAACAATACTAATGAGGAATAAATAAATAATCAGTAATAAATAAGCAATTTCTAGTGTTATATAATCGCTCCCAATAATTAGGCCGATCTTCTGCCATTGGGCTTCAGTGATGATGCTCTCAAAGGTCTTACCAGGGAGAGAGCCAAGGTAGTCACGGTCAAGATACACCAACACTAGCCAGTATTTTTCTTTGGTTATTTCAAGCCTAGCTACGGTGGTATCTCTATCACTGAAATTATGAACCAAAAATACATCAATGCTACTTTTCACTAATATGCAAGATCTAGATTCACCTTTATCCCTCTCATACAGTGTGTACTACCAGGAGTCTTGAGTCCTCGACAATGGCGGATCAAGAGGTGGGGTGGATCGTAGGAATCATGACTCCCCCTGGGCGATCATTTTTTTATTTTCTTAGGAACTCTCTTGAAAACAAAATATGTATTTGCTTACTAAAAGTACTACTTTTAACTGAGCACTAGACCAAGGACATAATATGCATCGGAAATTCAGCCCTTTCCAATAACGCAGCACAAATTCATATACTTTTGCCCAATGCACGATCCAGGGGGGTCATGTGAGCCATAATGTATTTAAAGATGTCTTTAAAGATTAACTAGTCATTTTGCTTAGTCTATCGGTTCGGTCCCGTTCGGACACAGTAATACTAAACCCAAGGACCTCTGCTCTCCTTGTGCCATGACGTCCCGATTGTACAGGAGTCGCCTATCCATGGTTCGTCATCTGACGTGGTAAATTAGCGGAACTACCAATCTATCCTGTATCAGACCGCATCTGTCTAAAAAGAGGAAAGTCTCTAGAGGAATGAAGCCACTCAAGCGTGCACTTTCAAAATACTCGTCGTTCGGATAGAACGCCCCGAAAATTAAATTGTTGGTCGAAAACATAGCCCTTTCAATGGGACCTCAAAGGAGTCAATTGTCAATTCTGTTGATTCGAGCCCCGTTGTATAGGACTTCGTTTTAATAGCTATGCAGGAAAGAAGATTCGACTGTTTGATATAAGCCGGGACAGCGTCGTAAACACTGCCGATCGAGTACCCAAATCTAGGAATTGGCAACGTTGAACCACACAGGACAACCATAAATGATCATCGGTTGTATGAGGGCCATGTAGCAAATTACATTCACTGTGGGGTCGAGCTCACTTCTTTGAAACAGCCGTTTTGTCAGAGCGAAGTCTCCTCTGGCCCTGGTCAATGGAGTCCGGAACAGAATTGTCTCCGACTTCTGGACATTTATTTTCAGCTTACAGTCATCGCAATATCGCTGAATTTTGTCGAAATCACGCCGCAAAAGGGTTCTAATAACCTCAACCTTTCGGGCCGTTCTGTAAGCAATTAGATCGTCGGCATTTGCAATTGCCTTTGTAATACTACCTATCAGATCACTGGAGTAAATGTTGAAGAGAACATATTATAAAGTATATACAACAATGGTTTGCTTATGCCAAGCCTGCTAAGTTTTAGGTAAAAACCCTCTACTGTTTATTCGGAATTATTTGGTTGTCCGCAGCCCACTTAGTCAGAGCCCTGTTGATGATCTTTTCGAAAACTTTGCTGATGCTCGGGAGAAGACTTATCGACCGAAGATTTGACAGGTTGGAGTTATCCTTTCCCTTTTTCAGGAGAGGATAAACCAAAGCGGTCTTCCAATGCACTGGATAATATGCATTATTGAAGAGTGTGGTGTAAATCACGATTGCCTCTATTGGTAAATTTCTTAGTACAACGTTGGAAATACCATTGACACCTGCTGACTTTTTGTTTTTAAATGAGTTGAAGATGAATTATCGTCATTATCGTTCATTTTCCTGAATAAGTTGTTGATTTTAGGGAACATACTAGGGTCAATGGAATTAACTGACCGGATCTTGCGGTCCCAGTACTTGTTAATTGATAACCTGTAGTTCTCCTTAATGAACAGATTGACATTTTTTATTGACGACTTCAGTGTCCTAACCTCAAGGTCGTGTGGGTCTGTAAGTCGCCTGTACAAGGTCTCATCTATCCAGATCCAATCCAGTAGTTATAAGAGGTAGTTGGAAGGAAAAGTTAGGGTAAGAAGTCAGTTAATGTTGATATGTATGAGAATGATTAAGATCGGTAAACAGCAGTTGAGCTATATTACCTAGGGTGAGAAGGAGCAACTGAGAGAGCAAGCCTGTCTAGTTTTTTCGCAATGGTGGATGGTGGTATGGGAATAGTTTGGCTTGTATGCCTTGCTTATGTGGGAGAGGATAGTGATTGTAAAAAGGTTAAGGACGTCTTTGAGTTTCAGTACTCTTCTGGAGAAAGTTCAAGAGAATTATCGACCTTACTCAGCTTGCACAACTCGACAAGTTCGACGTTAAAGTAGAAGATCGTACAAGATGCCTTAAAATAATTTGTATTTGTAATTGTTTATTCTTACATGTGCATTTTCCCTCTGAAATGTAGAATTGAAATTTAGTGAGAGGGAGATGGCATAAAATATCAATAACATAAATTATTATCATTTCAACCATCTTTATTTCCTACCGAATTTTATTTAGGTTAGGGTGGTACACTTTGGACGGTTGGGCACATTTGACTTTTGCAATTGTAAAAGCACAGTTGGCTTTCAAATAAAAAAATATAACATTTTGGCTACACTCTTCTCTTCTATCACATACGTTTTTTAACAGTTCTCTCTCAATAGTTGTACAGTCCAAACTTATTTTAAAAATTCCAGTGATTCCAGCGATATTTTATTTAATAACAAAGGAATTCAATTATAGTACTAGAATGTAAAATATTATAAACATTAGTTTTTTTTCGTCAATTTGGTTTTATGCATTTTGTAATAAATAATATTTTGTATCAAAACGAGGGGCGGGGCACTTTATATATCTATCTATCTATCATTAAGATGCATTCAGAAAAATATATGATTTGTAAATATTGTCATATCATTTTTTATTTCATCGCACCTACAAATATATGTAATCTTTTTTAATGTTTAAAATACAAGTTTCTGTAAATACTTTCACATTTTATGTATTTGTATTATTTTGACATATTTCTTTGATTCCATAAATATTAATCCGTTAAATAGGCTTTAATTGTGTTATTATTCTTACTAACAACTAACACATGCACTTATGATGAGCCTTTGATCGTAGTTTGAGGCTTGCTATAAGCTAACTCCTTTCTGAAAATTCTGAAGTGTAAAAAAATAAAAAAAAATTACTATGCAATGAAAAACTGCAAAAAAGAGAAAAGTTTTTTTGTTTAATATTTCTTTTCAAAAAAAAGCTAGCCAGTCTTAAAACGAAGTATAGTTCATCCAAGCCCTCTTTTGAAATTTAAAAAAAAAAATAAAGCCGGTGCTGTTTTATCGAATTAAAAATGTTTTTGCCATGGTTCACAGAAATAGAAACACATATGAAACTCCTAATCCAATACTTTGTAGTTGAATACGTGCACTTTAATCTTTCTATCCAGATCAAAAAAATTTATTATTGAAAATAAAAACAAGAACAAAGCTCACTCGTTTTTGGAAATCCCTAACCAACAAAATAAAACGAAAAGAAATTAAGTATATAAACATATGTTTGTACATGACAATTTTAAAATTACTTTCAATATTTTAATCCGATTTTTACTAAAATTGTTCATGTATTGTAGCATCGTTATATTATGATGTCTGCATATGATAAATTAAAATAATTTTATTCATTTTATTACTGGTTTTAAAAATGTTCCTTCTCGTAATTGTTAATTTTCCCATAGATAGTTATTGTTATCGGTCTGATAAGTCGTTGTGAATTGTTATCTATGTATGTATCTTGTTGAATTGTTATTTATGTATATATCAATGTATCTATCTATCTATCTATCTATCTATCTATCTATCTATCTATCTATCTATCTATCTATCTACTTATCTATCTATCTATCTATCTATCTATCTATCTATCTATCAATGTTTCTATCTATCTATCTATCTATCTATCTATCTATCTATCTATCTATCTACTTATCTATCTATCTATCTATCTATCTATCTATCTATCTATCTATCTATCTATCTATCTATCTATCTATCTATCTATCTATCTATCTATCTATCTATCTATCTATCTATCTATCTATCTTTCTATCTATCTATCTATCTATCTATCTATCTATCTTTCTATCTATCTATCTATCTATCTATCTATCAATCTATCTATCTATCTATCTATCTATCTATCTATCTATCTATCTATATATCTATATATCTATCTATATATCTATCTATCTATCTATCTATCTATCTATCTATCTATCTATCTATCTATCTTTCTATCTATCTATCTATCTATCTATCTATCTTTCTATCTATCTATCTATCTATCTATCTATCAATCTATCTATCTATCTATCTATCTATCTATCTATCTATCTATCTATCTATCTATCTATCTATCTATCTATCTATCTATCTATGGATTTATCTATACGCATACAGATAAACTTGTTAATCTACAGGGGAGAATTTGAAACCATCACCTAAAAAACCATTTACATTTGAAGGGCTTGAATGTGGAAAATATGTAGGATGACAGCAGTTCTTGAATACTACGACGATTTAAGATTCCAGCGACCTATTTTACATAGTGTAAATACAAGAAAACGAGCGCAAGGACTACTTGAAATACCGATGATATACAACAACTGCGGAAAACGACAAGTTAACTATACGACATCACCATGCACCAATAAAAGTAAATTAAAAATTTAGGGGAGAGTACGATAACTTAGGCGACAAAGTTTAATGATAGATTTGTATAGAACAGTTAAAATAAGCATTTTTTACTATGGGAGGGGGTCAATCTCATCCCGTTTAGGCGGTAGGGGCAATTTAAAAAAATATGTACGTTAAATGAAAAACAAATAATTAAAAAATATTGGTAATACTTACAACTAAGTTTTATACATTTTTTTAAAGCCAACACTTATTTCTATGAGCTTGTTCTTAAATCAAGTCAAAACTATGCACAGTTTTTGAAAAATTCAATTTTAAACTCAAAATTCAAGCAAAAAAGTTAAAAAATAGTTTAAAGTGCTATTTTTCAAAACATTAAGATTATCTATTATTGTTTTTTTTTTGGAATTCATTCCTCTTATTTATTTTTCATCAAAAACTGAAAATTAAATGATGTAATGTCTTCTAGTTCTTGAGAAAATTGAAAATTAAAAAAAAAATATTTGAATTAAATTACTTTTTCCTCGTATGCGTATACGTATATACGTATACGTACTCCTATTTTACGATATATAAAATTAAATACATGCATACATTTAAATGGAAAAGAAATACACACCCCACTGTTGCATACATCCAAAAATAAGACCACTCAAGCAAAAAAAATAATTCAATTAAAATAGTAGGTAGTTGTGGTCTTTTCAATTCTCTCAAAAACAAAAAGACATAAAATCATCTAGTCTTGAGTTTTTAACCAAAATCAAATAAGAGCAATTCTAAAATAAAAACAATATTAGATAATTTTGAAGTAGTACCCGTGGCATGATGGTTAGTCCGTTGGACTTGATATATTAGTTTTTTTCAAAATTTTCTAATAAAAACAAAACAAATAAAATTTAAATTGAAGTAAAATAGATCTTAAGGCCGAAAGGCATTAGTAATTAGTGTTATAGTTTAGCTTAGAGTGTCCGTATGGGACCATTAAGTTAGTTGTAAGTTATGGATAATTAGGCTAGTTTTATGAATTTTTGTCTAGCTTTAAGATTTAATTAAATCTTGAATTAAATAAAAATGAATTTGAAAAAAAAAAGAAAAAAAGTGCGTTGGACTGTCATGCAAGGGGTCTTGGGTTCAATCCTTGCCTGTGCCAACTTCATTTAAAAAAAAATTAATTTTCGTGGTTACTGCCTCTTGCGATTATTTGACAAATCCTTCAAGAGTAATTCTTGTAATCGTAATTCGGCCTAAAATTGTAGGTCCCTTCTATCCTGACAACAATACTCGCACACAGGAATAGTTGAGAGTTGTAAGTTACTAGGCCTGGTTCACAACGGACTGTTGCGCCACCCAATTTATTTATTTATTTAGATAATCTTGACGTATTGAAAAATTACACTTTAAACCTTTTTTAACTCTTTTTTACTCAAATTTTAAGTTTAAAATAAAATTTTTCAAAAACTTCACATAGTTTTGACTTGATTTAAAATCTGGCTAATAGACTGTTGACTTTAAAAAAATGTTAAATACTTTATTGTTAGTATTACCGTTATTTTTTAACTATTTTTTTTTTTATTTTAAATAATAATTTGTTTAAATTGCCCGTCTCGCATAAACGGGGGAAAATCCCCTACCATAGTAAAAAATGCTTGATTTTGACTGTTCTTAAAAAATGCTTTATTATATCTCGTCGTCTAAATTATCGTACTCTTGCCAAAATTTGTAATGTATTTTTTTCTTAAATCAAAGCATTAATGAATTTATATAATATTTTTTTGTAATTAATATAAAACTGTTTTATATGCAAATCCAATCAATTCAAATACTTTGTAACTTCAACCACCTACAGATAAGCAAATGCTTCGTGGATCACACAACTATTATTGTTAAACTCTGAAATATGATCAAATAAAAATCTAAAAAAAATGATCTATCTATCTATCTATATATCTGTGTTTTTATCTGTCTATAGTTAAATGTAATTGAATACAAATTATCCGATGAATATCTTAAGCATCATAACATAAGATCAGGTTGCACAATTTTTGGGAGTAGAGAGATGGAAAACTTTTCGTGCTATGAGTTTTTACTTCAATTGGGAAACACGGTTAATTGGTGACATTGTTATCAATGCATCTGCATTAGCAACAGAAATACGATCGTAGGTAATACTTTTTTTCTTTATTGTAATACCTCACACGCAGGAAGATACTATATAATAAATCTGGCACTAATTCACCACTGATACGTTACATGTTTCGCAGAAAATATGAAAAACTCTAACACCTTAGACTTGCATATTTGATATAGAGATGAAATTGATTCAACTAGTCCAAGGCATTCTTGACTTTTTTATCTTATCAATAACTATTAGACTGGTTTATAAAAGTATTGCTCATGAATGTACGTTTTGAGGTTTGTATTACAATAATATGCTGGACAAACTAGCCGACAAACTTGGACCAATAAGAAAAGTAAAAACAAGTGTTTGCTTAGTCAAATGAACGTTTTGGATATCATACAAAATTAATATATATTTTAAAAAAGAACTACGTTTATACATGCATACATAATAAATATGTAAATATGTTTGCCGTATAGGTGTCACAGGAAGAGGCAGTAACCGCGAAAATTAATTTTTTTTTTAAATTAAGGTGGCACAGGCAAGGATTGAACCCAAGACCCCTTGCATGACAGTCCAACTCACTTTTTTTTCAAATTCATTTTTATTTATTCAATCTTAAACCTATCTTAAAGCTAGACAAAAATTCATAAAACTAGCCTTATTATCCATAACTTACAACTAACTTAATGGTCCCATTCGGACACTCAAAGTTAAACTATAACACCAACTACTAATGCCTTTCGGCCCTAAGATCTATTTTACTTCAATGTATACTTTATTTATTTCTGTTTTTATTAGAAAATTTTGAAAAAACTAATATGAGGATAATTTTTTTTATTTTTACTTAAAAACTACTTAAAATAAGGTCCTTAATATAAAACTTAAAATTTACTTAAACTACCTATTCTACCTATAAACTACTTAAAAACTAGAACAACCACAGCAGCAAATCTAACTATATAACATTTTTGTTTTCCATATTTTGTTGTCTTTTTTTTTTATTCTATGTTTTTTTTTAATTTTTCTATTTTTTTTCCAATTTATTTTTGTGCCACCATGCCTATTTGCCGATTGAAACCACCAAAACTGGTTCTCCTGCTTCACCCTATCATTTCGGTCCCGTTCGGACACAGCCCTACTAAACCAAAGGATCTCTGTTTTTTGTCCGACATGGTAGATTAACGGAACTGCCAATCTATTCTGTATCAGACCGCATTTGTTTTAAAAGAGGAATGCCTCTGGTGGAATGAACCCGCTCAAGCGTGCACTTTCAAAATACTCGTCGTTCGGATAGAACGCCCCGAAAATTAAATTGTTGGTCGAAGACATAGCTCTTGCAATGTGACCTCGAACGAGTTTTATCACGAAATTGTCAATTCTGTTGATTCGAGCCCCGTTGTAAAGGACCTCGTTGAAATAGTAATGCACATAAGAAGATTCGGCTGTTCGATATAAGCCGGTACAGCGTCGTAAACACTGCCGCTCGAACACCCGAAACTTCTCCATCTGGGAAGGGGCAACGTTGAACCATACAGGACAACCATACACGATAATTGGCCGTATGAAGACCATGTAGCAAATTACCTTCACTCTGGGGTCAAGCTAACTGCTAAAAAACAGCCGTTTCGTCAGAGCGAAGGCTCCACTGGCCCTGGTCAGAGCAGTATTTATATGTCTGTCGAAATATAAATACTGATCTAACCAGATACCGAGGTACTTCACTACACTTTTGCTTGCTAATGGCTGCCCGTGAAGATCAACGATGACCATCTTGCCCCAATTCTTACACGTATCCCTCGTGGCCCCAGCCAACGGAGTCCGAAACAGAATTGTCTCCGACTTCTGGACATTTATTTTCAGTTTCCAGTCGTCGCAATATCGCTGAATCCTGTCGAAATCACGCTGCAAGAGAATTCTAATAACCTCAACCTTTCGGGCCGTTCTGTACGCAATTAGATCGTCGGCGTACGCAATTGCCTTTGTAAGACTACCTATCAGATCGCTGGTGTAAATGCTGAAGAGAATCGGCGAATTCACCGCTCCCTGTTGAAGACCATTTTTAATTTAGAATGTTGTGGTAGAAGTTACATTGCTACTTTTGACAACAAACTTTCTACCGTTAAGCATATCATACAGTATATACAACAATGACTTACTTATGCCAAGCCTGCTCAGTTTTAGGTAAATACCCTCTAACCATACGGTGTCAAAGGCCTTTTCCAAATCATTAAGAACAGCCCCTGTGCATTGATTTATTCCCTTGGATATCAGAAACGAGTTTAGACGCAGCAAGAATTGTGTCATGACCCGCCTTGAACCCGAACTGTTTATCCGGAATTATTTTGTTGTCCGCAGCCCACTTAGTCAGAGCCCTATTAATGATCTTTTCGAAAGCTTTGCTGATGCTCGGAAGAAGACTTATCGACCGAAGATTTGACGGGTTGGAGTTGTCCTTTCCCTTTTTCGGGAGAGGATGAACCACAGCGGTCTTCCAATGCACTTGATAATATGCATTATTCAGTGCATTATTGAGAAGCGTGGTATGAATGTCAATTGCTTTCATCGGTAAATGTCTTAGTACAACGTTGGATATACTATCGACGCCTGCTGACTTTTTATTTTTTATTGAATTGAAGATGAACTGAAGCTCAACCTTCGTCACTAACAAGGGACTTGGTCCCGTTTGCTCGGCGATTATGGCATTTGCCAAATAATCGTCATTGAACCGCATGAAACCGCGGTTCTCAGATCGCCATTGTGTCATTTCATTTCGAAGGTAAAAGTGATTAAGTAGGGCTCTGTTTTCCAGGTTGCGGTTGGGGCGAATGCTAACATTCACCTTGTACACTTGCTGGAAAGCAGCTCACACCGCCTCTACTTTTTCCTTCGGCTCTTCAATTATGTAAAAGTCATCGTCAAAGATGGCTTCCTCTGGATCTATTTGTGGTGTCATGAGTACGTCTCTGTTCTCTTCAGTTCTTTGGAGTTTAAGACTCGGGAGGTCATTATCGTTTTTTTTCCTGAATATCTTATTGATTTTGGGGAACATACTAGGGCCACTCGAATTAACTGACCGGTCCAACGCACTAACCATCATGCCACGTATACTAAATTTATACATATATTTTTATTGATAAAACAATGATACAAAAAAATGCGACGGAGAAAAATTAAAAGTTAAACCATAAAATAAGCGTGTCGAATGTACACAATTAACTTTTTTCCATTGGTCGTTATAAAACTTACATAAATTGTCGATTTTTCATGATGGCATTTTCACAAGTTTTTGTCATTCATCCCAGCAATATTGTATCCACCTAAAATTCCTTCTGATAGATATTTTCATGGACATATGTATGCAAAATATATTCAATATGATCGCAGTACTTAAGAGGGATGGCTGAAAAGTGCGAACGAGGCCTTCTTTAATTTAAAGACACATAATAAACTTTTGCAGTTTTTATCATTTTTTCTAGTAAAGCATGTTTTCTAGATTGCTGAATGTTTCAAGAGATGTTTATAACACCGTCGCAATAGTTCATTTCATTCATTGTTTTAGTGATATTGTAAAATTTACAAATAGCTGTAGCAAATTCCCGATAATTCAAAGCACGATGTCGGGAGTTATAGATTTTAGAACCCAACGCCGATGAAAGGAGTATTTACTGACTGACTGTTCTTGTTAACGCTCAGTAAAACTTCAGAACCTTTTTTTTCTAACACAATCGGTGTTTCCTAGTGAAGCCGTCTGGGCCTTTTTTTTTATCCTGGCTATGTATAAATAACGAAGTAACTTTATATTTGTACTAAAGTGAGATTTTCATTTTTTCAGAAGATTTTCAGAATAACAAAGCTCACCCATGATCTTATACATTTACAGGCTGATATTGATAGTTTTACATTTTGGTGTAAGAAAATAGCCCCTCCATTAACCCTTTAAATGATAGAGGATAACTTTTAGCAAAAAAATTCGGCAGCATCTTCACTTTTAAGAATGTATGTGTATATTTATTTTCGAGCTTTGAATTTATGCATCACATTAATTTTATTGTCAGTAAAACAGGTTCTCTGCTTGGTCCCATAAAACGTTGGGCAAAGGGATTTAATGATAGCTATGTTGCTTTAACTTTGCACAATTGCCATGTTCATCTTGAATATGCTTTTCAAACCAAAGGTATGATAATAATGTTTTAATATTTATTTCTTCATCAACTCATTAATGGCACATTATTTACAAGTTGACTCCAATGGAACTAACTTTTGCAAAAATGAAGCACTTGGACTTAGCAAATGATGATAATCTAATTGTTTATAGAAATGGCTCGATTAGTCTTCCAGGAATGCCTAATATCAAGATTGGAAGATAGATCACCGCAAATTTCAGTTTTTCTAAAAATGTCATTGTTCCCTCAGTTCTTTAGTGCGTTTATGATTGTATGGCACTTACATCTTGTGGAACAATCACGCATTGTTGGAAGAAATGTCGTTAGTTATTTGCGTTTTGTAAAATGATGCAAGAAATATTACTTCTTTCTGATCTAGTTACAAAACCTATTTTTCACGCTCTAGTCACTTGCCTTCCTCTCCTTAAAGAGTTTTACAGTTATTTTCACTCTTCTAGGAATTCCAATCAGACTATCCATGAATCTTACTTTTGTCACATTTTGAACTTCAGATATTCGTTCTTAACACGTACATCGCGATTGTAGAATGCTTTAAGATACTTTAACATTGATATCTTTGACATTGATCACTTTCGCGCACATCTCTTCACCGATTCCATCAATTACTTGTCTGATTAATTCAATTCTCTTGTCAACTGAATCATTTGTGGATGCAGATGAATCTCGTTTTTTAAAATCCGATTAACAGAGCTCAGTGATACACCCAACTGCTGCGGGAACGACAACGGTGAACAGACCTATGAGGACTCACCTGAACGCTGCCTTGCACTATGACTAAGTTAACTAGCAATAGAATGTCTCTCTGATGGATGGAGTATCGTCTTCTCAGTCAAATTTATCGAACAATTGCATTAACGGATCTTCTTTCCAAGGTCATATACACGCTGATTAATTATGAGTTTAAGAAATGTCTTGAGTAACGAAGAATTCTTATGATTGATTTACATGTTTTTTTCAAAAAAGTATGCTACATATAAAATTATTCTTTGTGAGACAGAGAGAAAAGACAAAAATGCAGAAGATTTTCAATTCAAGGTTGTAGTGAAGACAAACATGTTCATCTTTATTATAGCATCTTCATATGCATCAGTGTTGCCACAATGTTGCAAGTACAACAAAAGCTTGCAGCAACGCTATACTATCAAAAAGTTATGGTATCTTATAGGTAGTAAAAAGAGTTACCAATATTGCATTCTCTCTCATCCTTCAGGTTTTGACATATATATCTGCCACCTTCTACTTTTCTGGCCGAATTTTAATGACAGACAGCAAAGCTTTCGTTCATGGTACATCTCAGCTCGCAGTGGAACAAATCTTAATATTGTTTAGAATAAAGTATGATTATTGAACATTAAAATTCAAAGTCAATCGATTAAGTCGGGAATCTTGCTATATCATCGACATTATATACATTTCCTTCTTCGTTGGACTACAATTTATATTGGAACTGTTTAGATGTTTTTGGACAGCAGATTCAATTCTGAAACACAGACTATACCTTTTGACCGACCCATTGTTCCGTTTTGGGAACGACACTTTTTCTCATTTTAATAAATGATGGCCTCCTGGTTGTAACTTTTAATTCAATTAATTTTTGAATTGAACATGTTTTTGAAGCACGTTTGGAAGATATTTTTATAATGCTGTTTCTGATAACTTTTACTTTCAAAAATAATTTTGAATTGTTCAAAATATTTGAAAAAAACCGCCTTCCCATCTTTATTTATTCTTGCTTGCGACATATAGGAACTACAAATATGGCAAGTATTGCATTCGTAAAAATTGACATTAGGATAAAAGTCGAAAAAAGTGGGTTCACCTTTTTGTCTGTCCTTTTCCCAACAGCCCAAAGCCATTGAATCAATTGAGTTTAACCGTTAGGCGTCTTTTTCATATTTTTAATACTAAAAATAATAATACATAGTTCCCATTCAAAATGTTTGGTCAAAAATCGAAAATTCGAATTTTCTCAAAAACAAACCAATAGATTTGTATTAAATTTGATCTACATTTTTTTTCTTAATTTGGCTTTTTTCAGTAAAAAAAATGTTTCGATTGCTCCAATAGGATACCCCCATAGAACCGTTATTTTGTTTTTTTTAAGAACTAATGAAAAATTTTCGAAAAAAAAGTAATAAATCAAGGATTTTTTGATAAATTAAATAGCATTTAAATTTTTAAAATTTTAAAATATACGTACTGTTTACAAACGGAGTCTTTGGATACTCTTTCATTTTATTGCATTATTATTTTATTTGGATGTTAGTGTCCATTTTACGTTCACATGGTGATTAACTAGAAACAAAATATTTATACTGTATAATCTTACAATATTGTAATCAAGAAGAAACAAGGAAAGAAAAATTATAAAAAAAGAAGACCACCTCATTGCCTTCAAGAATACATATACATATATTGGAGACAAAATGTATATCTAATATGATGCCGTAATGTTTCATATATGTATAAGCCTTTTTCATTACATACATATTAGATTAAAATACGAACTAAATTAAATGACTCCAAAAATATTATGAAATCATACAATTGTACATTATATATCAACACATCTCATTGCCAACTGTCCTTGAACTTTTCCTTACTGAAAAAATGCAGTTTCCGTTTAGGAGCCACAATTCCTGCTAAATGTAGTTTATTGATTTAAACATAGAGATGGAGTATACATATATGTAAGTTCATAAGTTGTACATACCTAAAACCAATCCACAGAAAAGAAAATACCCAACGGTTTGTGAGTATGCGTTGACCCAGACTTTTAGTCGGCAAAATGACAAAGTTGCTTTTAAAAACAAATATTGTTGTTTTTGACTTGCAACCGCGTTGGAGCGGTTTTGGTTTCATATGAAATTTAAGGCCCCTTGAAAAGGTTGAACAGTTGCCATTTAAATTTTACATACACCCAACCTAGTGCCTGCTCTAAGTCTTATAGTGTGCCCAAGCTAAGGGGTTACACTGGACAGCACCTCACTGTTTATGATCACGACATTGCTGGGTGCAAGCAAACTGTTGAAAGTGAATTGAAACAAGACTAACTAGAAGACTAACTGCTCAAAAATTGGTCTAGTGCACTTTTCAAAAGTGAAGTGAAGTGAAATATTGCAAAGTTTTAAAAGTTCGTATCAGTTTACTTGGATTTTGTGCAGAGCTCCGATCGGGAGATGGGAATGCTTCGAATGAAGTAAAAACTGCTGCTAATGCAAGACGCTGTGAGGAGGGCAGGCACCTGGTGGAACAACATCACCAAGTGTCAAGTCACAAAAAACATCTGGCCAACACTGGATTTAAAACGTTCAAGGTGCTTGCTCTCTCTAAGCAGATCGCATAAAGCTCGATAATAGGTGTCATAACCGGACACTGTCTAATAGGAAAGCACGCCATGAGTTTTGCAGAAGCTGTATGGACGAGGAAGAGGAAGAAACGGTTCTTCATCTTCTCTGCACATGCCCTGCTCTAGCTCGAAAACGCAAGAATTACCTAGGAGAATTCTTCTTTAACGATCTAAATTATATCGGTATAATCAGCCTCTCACGTTTCGTAAAGGACTCAAGCTGGTTTCATTGAGCTTAGGAGGAAGCCTCAAGATTCATGTGGTATCACAATGGGCCATTAAACTGGCCTAAGTGTATCCGTTTCCATCTTGGACAGCCACTATAACCTAACCTTACCTAAGTAATAAGTAAGGAATGGGAACACTTACTCTCAATTAAGGATTTTTAGAGATGTTATAACGTTATTGGGGTTCAGGAAAATATAAAAATATTTTAAACCAAAAAATCAGAGCAATTAACCCAGTCAAATATTATTAAAAAAAGTGCTAAAACCGCAAAACGAAATATGATACATTGTTATGGACTTTGTTGTTGAGATATATTCTAAATTTTACTTTTCATCTTTAAAAAACCTGTTCGAACTGCACAAAGAGATCGAAACTGCATTTACACACGAGTATACAAGATTAAAGTATACCCAAAACTGGTATAGGATCTCTTAAAGGATTATAACACAAGCATATCTTACTTGCTTTAAAATTCCTTGATTTAGTTAATTTTAATAATCATTTTTCTTTGATTTTTTAAATTTAGTTCGCAATTTCTCACAAATAATTTTTAAATTGTTATTTCAAAGTTTGAATTGTAATTCTATAATTTTCATGAATGTTTTCAAGTTTAAGTTCTATAAAATTCTCATTCGACTTAAGGCTTCATTCTTCCCATAGTTAGTTCAAATGTACACAAGATAGCAAATAAGGTGCATCAATTTCACCAATAATGAGTTGATGAAGAAATATAAAGTCATTATTAACACGCCTTTGATGGAGAGATTGCAATTGAAGAAGCAGAATACGATGCTCATAGGGAGGCAGATCATAGTTATCATCCCAAGGAAGACCCTTTAGGGCAAAGCGAATGAAATTATGTTGAATTGATTCAATACGTTTTCTATTAATTAATAGGGAGTCCATATCTGCGAAGAATATTCAAGATGAGGACGAACATGACAATTAATTGAACTCTTTTGTATATCGTTTTATAAAATCAAGCATAGAACTTGAATGTAAATTCTAAGTTGGAATAGAAATGAACACCTCAATCTTTAAATGTGGAGACGCAACAAAGTTTTTGTTTTGATATACAATAATCAAATACACTACCGACTCGTTTTTTAGTAAAAATTATCGTTTGGCATTTTTAAGCGTTGAGTGAAAGTCTATTTTTCCAAAATGTGAAACTATCAATGTTACCTTGTAAAAGAATTCGATCATGGGTTGACTTTATTATTTTAAAAATCTTCATGCCGTCTCAGCAAAATGATGAAAAGAAAAGGGCCAAGATGGCTTCCCTGGGGAACACCGGATTGAACAAAAAAGGCTCAGAATGACTATTTCTAAATTTTACCTAAAAGGATCTGTTTTCAAGCTAAGAAAAATGGTGGAAAGCCAAGAGCCTTAAGTTTAAATAAAACAATTCCGTGGCTAAGTTGTTCGAAAGCTTTAGAGAAGTCAGTGTGTATATGCTTGAGAAGGTGGGAAGATTTGTAACGTTTGATCTTTTTTCACAAAACCATGCTGCTGTTCGCAAATCAACTTTGACTAAATAATGCGACATTTTCACAAACAACTTGTTCAAACAATTTAGGAGTGTAAGAAATCTTTGCAATGGGAATGTAGTTTGTTATATCCGCCTCTAACCTTTCTTGAAAATTAATGCTAGAAATTAGTTCATCAATATACTGTTAAATTTGCCTGTTTTTAGAGAAATTTTGAATAAGAACGTAAGGGGTTAACTAAAGCATCACTACACTATTTTTATACTATCGTGGGAATGCCATCGGGACCGGCTGGGCAGTCATCATTCAAAGCGGATCAAGGACCGTACTCTGTAGCACAGAAATGTGTCTACAGCTAGTTTGCGAAAAGGAGTGAAGATTATGAAAATATATAACAAACTATTCCCGGAAACTTGTTGCTAAAGCGTTACAGATATCAACAGCTTTGTAAGTGAAATTAACTGAAAAGCCATATTATTTTTTCTTTGAGCTAACAAGTTTCCAAAATTTCTTAGGATTCTTTTTGAAAGAGGTGCCCATATCAGTAACTTAGATAGCATATACAAAATTAGAAAGGACTTAAATTGGTCAAAGAGTTCAACATAAACAAAAAGTTGATTGAAGACAGAGATTTCAGATAAGTTTTCCATGCCTTTACGCAATTCTTTTGTGTACCAAGGGTGAGTAAAGTTTGTATTTCTTGATTTCTTTAAAGGCTCATTTTTCTTCCGAACAATATTTAAGGATCATATACAAATTTGAAACTGCTTCGTCAATTTTAGAAGATGATAAGGTATTAGCAATTCCAGAAATGGTTAAATCTTCAGACAACAACTGGAAATTAGATCTTCTGAAATCAAAATTATATAAGCAATCAAAGGAATTGCTGTGTTCAGTAAGGTAAGAGTACTTAGTTAAGTCAAGAAAATGTCGAAAGGGGGGGGGGGTGATATTTATCAGTATTAGTAATTCCTGATCTAGATTCTAGAACAAGAGTACTAATAGCGTCAGAAGAAAATACTAAATCGAGAATTCGATTTTTTGAGTTTCTAATAAAGCTTGTTTGCTGTAAGTCAGTAAGAAGGATTTTATCGAGTAAAGATAGTTCCAGTTGTGAAGAAGAAAGAGAGGCTTCAAGGCAGGATTCATCTTCAGATGGGATCCAGTCAATGCGTGGTAAATTAAAATCACCTAAAAGTAAAATATTGGGGGCAGAGTAGGACAAATTGATAAAAAAGTCTAATGCTAGAAAGTGTTCGCTATAAACAGACTACAAACTTTTCGGAGGACTGTTAACATTTAAAATTTATTATATTTTACCAATTTCTTAGTTTTTCACTTTTTAAATGCTATTCATGATGTTCAAATGGTAGAAATGTCCATGTGTATACCCAAGAGGAAACAAGCATCCACAGATTTTTCAAAAGAAAACAACCTCTGTTTAACAACTCCAACTTCATCTTCCGCGGTAAACACCGGATGCCTAGTACCTCAAGTAGAGACTGGGTTGCAACCCCCGTGGAAAGTTATTGGGGTTAGCAAACGAAAGAGGGGGGAGAGGTGTTTTCACTAAGGTACCACTCCTTTTATGCAGACAGCAGCGGAGGAATTTCCGAAAGGTGGTGATGTGTACAGTTCCAATTAGGTTGAACTACTTAGAGAACACCTTATAGGGCTACTATGACAGGTCTGTAAAGAGCAGATATGTCGGCTCTCGCAATTGAAGTTCAAATCAAACATCTTTTTGTTCAGTTTGAAGGTCGTGCTTCAGGCTGGCTTCCTCAACACGTTTTTCAGGGATACCGAACTTCGGATATGCACGAGGAATGTTAATTCCATTATAAAACCGCGTGTAGCCGAATAATAATCGGGGGCCCTAAACTGCTATACAGCAGATATTACGCCATCCAGGAAATGCAATGAGATGCGGCGGGCAAAAAGAAGTTGAAAAACTGTGTCATTATTATAATGTCAACCCTGTCAAGGGAAACAGGAATAAGTTTAAACAAACTAGAAAAACCTGCGATGGGCGTATTCGGTGCATCAAATTATCTGCATTTCGCGTAAGGCGTTAAAGAACAAAATGTCTTAAAAGAAATAAAAATGTCTGGTCTTGGTGTTGTACAGTAATGTAAAACCAGCTAACGGCAGTTTCTATGCCACTGCGTAAGCTTTTCTATTTGTCCTACTGTTTATATGCAGGTCTCTCTCCGAGTGAACGGAAAACAGCATTTATCAAGCCTGTCTTTTGAAAAATTAGATCTCTTCTTACGTACAATTGCTTTAAATCCCTTCTTCCCAGGATAATGGAAACGTAGATAAATTTTCATCTTAAGACATATGTTTGTATCTTGAAGAGCGAAAGCTATCTTACCGTACAATTATTTCACTTGATATTTTTAAACTATAATATAAGATGAATTTAAACGGGTTTAAATTTGATGCCCACAAAATAAACGTTGGTGTGCCATAGGCCTTGTTTCGTTTTCTAGACTTTTCTTTATTTATGACATATTAACCGATTACATTCCAGTTTATGCTGTATTTGCAAATTGGCTTTTGTACAAGTCATAATAATTGTGCAATAAATTCAGACAATTTGCTCTATTGTTTTATAATTTATCGCCTCTTTTTGTTTTTACTGACACATACATATATACATATACAAATGAGCCTAAAATTAAAATAGTTGATATAAAAAAAGTTAAAACATTATGAAAGTGTGATTAATTCAAATAATAAGCGTGAGATCATCATTCCATTTTAAATCTCTTCATGAACGTGTCCCCTAAAGGCCTCCTAAAAGTTTAAGTTAATTACAACATTATTAAACCACGAATGGGTGCTCTATTTGGCATCTACCTTATTTGTATATCAATTAAAGGCGCAAAGTGAGGAATAATCTGTATTCTTTTTATGGCACAAAGACGTTCCATTTAAACAAACCAATAGCACGAGTACCTATACCTACTTACACAAATTTGAATGATAGTTGTAAAACACACCTACAAAAATTAACCTTACGGCTTTATTTACTACCAAAATTACTATAAACTTTTACAAAATATAAATAATTCCCAGTATCAATAAAATAGTTTTAAATGTACAAGTTCTAATCGCATTAGAGTAGGTAACTACTTGACGAATTTTTGTGACACCGACATTTGATGTTTGTGAACTTTGTGTTATTTCGTTTAAAAAATCTTCTTCGATTTCCTGTTCATATTGCATGGATTCAGTTGAGTAGTTCGGAAGTTCAACTAAAAGAAATAAAAACAGGGAAATGTATTAAATTCAATCTTTCATCTTTGTATATGAAAACTAAAAAATGTTGCTCATGAGAGTACTATAGTTTTCATATACAAAGATTAAATTCAATCTTTCATATACAAAGATTCAATTTGAATAAGCCATTTAGCAAATACCTTCACCACCAGTAGCGAATCTCACAATTTTGCTGTTATCGCTCCATCCGAATCGGTTCCTAGCTAATACAGCAACCTCATATAAGCTAGCAGGTTGTAGTCCTCGCAGGTTGTAAGCGGTTGTGTGGATTGGACCTTAAAAAATGAAAAATTAAAGTTTTATCTTTGTATATACAGAAAGGTTTTGTATCTGTCGGAAACAATTTACCTTTGTGAGCAATATAAGAAAGAAACAATATTATTTTGTATCTAAATAAAAATTAGTAATTACTATCATTTCAAAATACCAACTTTGGGATGAGTTAACTTTACCATATTGAAAAAAAATAATGGATTCCTTACATGAACTTAAGAAAAACCAGAAAGCCGTTTTAAATCTGTTTTATATAATTAACTTCCCATAGGAAGTTATTGTAATGGGTCCGATTTGTCAAATTGAAAATTTTGACATTTCTCGACGTTTCAAGGTCCCTAGAGTCGAAATAAAAGATTTTTAGAAAGATGTCTGTGCGTGCGTGTGTACGTACGTTTGTACGTCCGTACGTCCGTACGTCCGTACGTTCGCGACGTTTTTTTCGTCGTCCATACCTCAAGAACCAGAAGAGATATCGACTTCAAATAAATTTTGTTATACAGATAATAAGGCAGAAAGATGCAGAAAGGGCTCTCAAGAAAATTGCGTGGGTGGTTTTTTTACCATAGCAGTTTGAAAAAAAGGTGAAAATTTTGGTTAACCCTAAATATCTTACGAACCAAAAACGCTAGAGACTTGAATTAAATTTTATATAATATATTGTAACGTAATACCAAACAGGTATATTTTTTGAAAAAAATCAATATAACGGTTTTTTTTAAATCAATAAAACTGAAAAAAAAAAATGTTCACCTCCAAAATTTTACGACTGAAATATGATTTCATCTCTAAAACAATTTTGTGCAACGAAGAATAATGTTTTTGACTTCTGATAAAATTTTGAAAAAAATCGAATTGACAGTTTTTTTACAAAAAATAAAAACCTAAAAAAAAATGTATAAAAGTTGGTAAAAATTGATTTTCGACTCGAATATCTTTTCAAAACTTTGAGATATTGGCTTTAATTTACTTTTATCTTTTAAAAAATCTTGTTGTCAACATGCAGTTAAAGTTTGAAAAGAATCGAATTGACAGTTTTTCTTACAAAAAATAAAAACCTAAAAAAAAAATTTTTAAAAGTTGGTAAAAATTGATTTTCGACTCAAATATCTTTTCAAAACTTTAAGATATTGGCTTTAATTTACTTTTATCTTTCAAAAAATCTTGTTCTCAACATGTAGTTAAATTTTGAAAAAAATCGAATTGACAGTTTTTTTACAAAAAATAAAAACCTAAAAAAATTTATAAAAGTTGGTAAAAATTGATTTTCGACTCAAATATTTTTTTAAAACTTTGAGATATTGGCTTTAATTTACTTTTATTTTTCAAAAAATCTTGTTGTCAACATTCAGTTAAAGTTTGAAAAAAATCGAATTGACAGTTTTTTTTACAAAAAATGAAAACCTAAAAAAATTTATAAAAGTTGGTAAAAATTGATTTTCGACTCAAATATCTTTTCAAAACTTTGAGATATTGGCTTTAATTAATTTTATCTTTCAAAAAATTTTGTTGTCAACATTCAATAAAATTTTGGAAAAAATCGAATTGACAGTTATTTGTACAAAAAATTAAAAATCGAAAAGAAATTAACAAAAATTGGTAAAAATTGAATATCGATTCAAATATCTTTTCAAAATCTTGAAAGTTAGACTTCAAACTTATTTTATCTTATAAGAAATATTGTTTTCAACATTCGGTAAAATTTTGAGAAAAATCGAATTGACAGTGTTTTTACAAAAACTAAAAACATTGAAAAAAAATTTATAAAAGTTGGTAAAAATTATTTTTCGACTCAAATAACTTTTCAAAACTTTGAGATATTAGCTTTACTTTACTTTCATCTTTCAAAACACTTTGTTGTCAACATTCAGTAAAATTTTTGTACAAAATCGAATTGACAGTTTTTTTCACAAAAAATTAAAAACCGAAAAAAATTAACAAAAGATGGTAAAAATTGATTTTCGACTCAAATATCATTTCAAAAATTGTAGATATTGGATTTTAACTACTTTTATCTTTCAAAAAATATTGTTGTTAACATTTAGTAAAATTTTGAAAAAATTCGAATTGATAGTTTTTGTAAAAAAAAAATAAAAATACTGGCTAAAAGATTATTTTATTTTACAGAAAATATTGTTTTCGATATTCAGTGATTTTTATTTAAAAATTCAACAGTCCGTTTTTTCATAAAAAACAAAATCTACAAAAAATAGTACCTACGCAAATTTGGTAAAATTGATACGAGTACATATAAACAAACTTTGAAGCAAGACAAATCGACAGACGGGATGGGAAGTTATCAGTGTGGGTCGCATCCCAGCCTCTTTGTTGTTTTTAAAATGCCCGTTAATTAGTCGTGAATGGCAATTTGAAGTGTATTGTTAAATGTTTCTTGATCATGGAGTGGGTGCCAACTTAGCAAAGTATGCCCTAAAATACGAATTTTCAGGACTTATCTTGATTATGTTTCGTCATTAAGTCCTAGGGAGGAATCGTCTAATGATGATTTTTGACAAGTTAAAGTCAACCAATTTGATCTGTTCGAATTTACAAAAAATATTGAAAGACTTTCTTATTTATCGTTTATAAGATCTTTTCTGTCGTATTAGCGGTACATATCGGGTTGGCTTCAGACTAGAAATTAAAATTGAAGAAATATTCACATTACGGCGGATATTGCATAAATTCAAGGATCGATATCAACCATCTCTCAATCAATTTTAAGGTATAGCTTAGAAAAAAGCTTTTTAGAGCAATGTTTAGTTTTTGCATCAGTTTTATAGTTGTCCGTTAATGACAAAAGAGAATATATATTTTTTTCATTTGTTAAGTTATTGATTATTTATTGTAGTGTTTATTTTCTTTCATCAAAAATACAGTACAACACTCTAATTTAGTGGTGGTGAATTAAAGGATTATTTTAAAAAATCAAAGAAAAAAACAACAGTTAAAAGCTAATTTCTGTCCTTAACATTTGTGTTTATAAAATGTTAGACTTGATTACAAGTCTGCTTTGTGGTTTAAGAAGTATTGTGTTACACTTTTGCCCATTTCCAATAATACTAAATCAGTTGCATCGGATATTGTGTTCGCAAATACTTTTAGTAAGCAAAATAAGTTACTACAAAATTATTTAATATGTTTTTGTACAACTTTATTACATTTAATAAATTAATTAGTGCAATTAACACATTGAGGCACTTACATGTCGATATGTATATTTATAAGTTATATGTTAATCTACAAATTATTACCAATAGTACCAATTTATAATAACCAGTTCCTAGGTTGAAGCTGGATTTGAGTACTAATTCTAGGACTAGTACCTGTCCTTACATTAGGACACTATAATTCTGTGAACAAATTGCCCCTAATTGGACCTCTAATAAATTACTCGCTTGTACACCAAAAAGTTTGACACTATTCGAAAACAAACGCAGCTGATTTTCATCACTTCTAACTTCAAAACGAAAAAAACAAAAAACAAATTTCAACACATACCAAGGAACTAAGTGAACAATTGACTTAATATTATCAAAATAATTCTTGTCATTGTAGAATCTTTATTGAAGTTAGTATTCATCTACTTTCTTATATAACTTATATATAAGGTAAAACTTGCAATTATCTTTTGTAAGAGTTCTAGAACATTAACATTCAGTAGAGTACACCACCAACAAATATCTAGGAACACAAATGTTAACTCAGGAGCTCCTATTTAAGTAATTGTTGTCATTTACAAGGCACACTTGTAGAACGATGAAATGTAGTAGAGTGAACGCGGCCCATCAGTATACAAAGTAAAACATCGAATACATGCTTTTATACATCAGTCGAAGGATCTAGCATCTACTTTGTGCGTATTTAATATAATTTAATTGGAATCCTACTGACTCTGGTAGAACAATGAAATTAAACAGAATAAATGTTGAAAATTACAAATCTTAGATCTTGCTCTCTCAAAACTAAAGTTTTGAATTTGCCTTAAAAACTTATAAATCTGAGAATATTCCCAGTTCTAAAATTCTGAAAACGGTTAATATAAATTTATTTTACAAGTTTGATATCAAAACAACTCATAACGACAGATATTTAATTACTAGCTAAGACTTTATGGGTTTACTTGGCAAGTTGTGTGTTAATAAATTTTAGCAAGTAATTATAATGAGTTGCTTTTTCACACTGCTAAAAATAAATAAATAAATAATTACCCTCGTACATTTAGAACTTGGCATTTTTAAGATCTCGTCATCACGTTTTTTGTATACAGTACAGCTCTTTTTGCGACTGTCAGGTTAGCACTATGTACATGTTTCGAAAATTTAAGAACTGAGTATGCAATTATTTGTAAATTTTTTGGTGTAAATTAGCTGTGGTAGAAAAAATCGTTTCTCAATGGTTTAAAAAATAACTTGTAATTGTAAGGTTGATATCAGGTTAGCACTACACTTGTTCAAACTAAACTAGTTGAAAATTTGTTGTTGTAAATAAGTTGTGGAAAAAAAACAAGAATTTGATTATCTTCGATTTTTCTAAAAAAGAATTTTTTCCTTTTCAAAACTAAATTTAAATCAATAAAGCTACAATAGATTGCATCGGTATAATTACGACTATCCTACTCTAATTATTAAACAATATAAATCGTTGTTTAGTAATAATTATCTGACATTATTCATTTTTGTATACGTAGAAATTAAAAAATGGTATCTTAGCACTAATTTTTTGTACAAAACAAAAATAAAACGTACCTTCTGAAAACTCTGAAGGAATAGTCAGCTCTGTCCATTCAATGGCAAAAGCCCTGTTTTGTGGTGTCACATTTCCTGCAAGGTACATAAAAAATAATTTGTTTTAATAACTCAAACATATAAACTTTTTCTATCTACCACAGTCATAAGGAACGAAAACAACATACACACATCAAATTTAAACTCACCCGATGGAATTTGTCGAAACTTCAACTTGAATTCATTGATGGGCGACTGACTCTCTGTTTGCCATATCATATTATGCGATGTTGAGCTCTGTACTGCGGGATTTATTTTAAAGACACATGGCATGGGTCGGCCTGTCAAATCTATCGCCACCCCTTTGAAACCAATCTTATTCTCTGCCCGGCATTCATAAACACCCAGATCAGAATCTTTGACCTTTTTTATGATTAAGATGTGCTTCGATACCGTGTAGTAGTGCGATAGGGAACGATTTGACTCCAATTCATTGTCATGACGGGCGATTCTTGAATCTATTCCAACTGGTACTCCATGATGAAACCAATGAACTGTGGCAGATGGAGCCGCTTCCACCAGACACTCGAGATGAGCACGCATGTTGATTTTCGTGTGAACCACTGTATGAACGGCTTGAATTTCTGGGCTAACTGTATAAATTCAGAAACAAATAAATGTATGTACTCGTATATACATATGTAATAAAAGGAGAAGCGGAAAACATAACAAAATATTGAAAACTTACAGAGAACATTTAAGTGAACACCGGCAACAGCAGACTCACCAACACCGTTTGTGGCCAGACAATCAATGGGACCGGACATTTCACGAGACCTCACTTCGACGATGTGATTCTGACGATTTCCAACGTTATAGTTTTCGATTGAGATACCATTATGTCGCCATGTTATAACAGGCGGTGGGACACCTTTTGCCTCGCACGTTATTTCAAATATAGAACCAACAGGTAATTCAAGGAACCCACTCGGTTCGGATACAATCGAGGGGGAGTATTGAACCTCAATTGCGTGGATCTGCACGGCATGGCCGGTGTTGGCCATAATTTCGCAATAGTATTCACCAGTGTCTGTCGCTTGCACGTTGGAAACTTGCAGGCTTCCGTTCAACCATAGGTGAATCCGTTCCGGTGTCGGGTTTTCTGGATGACGAGAGTCAACTAAAGGCACGTCATCTCTATGCCACCGCACGTATCTAAAGGGAGCTGAGATATTAATTTAAAAGAATGATTAATTGCACATATAAAAATGTAACCTATACAATACAATACCAATGAAAACACAGGGCAATGTGTTTGCAAAATATAGTGTAAAAAAAGTTTATGAATGTAATTTTGTTACCACATATTTTTTATGTATCTACAATAAATACAGACGATTTAAAAAAAATGGTATGAGTAGATGATACGAATAAGACTTATATCTGCAATTTAACATGGTTTAACTGTTGACTGCACCTTATCGAGAGATAATGATGAATCTAGCCTTTTTATCATCTTATTTTGTAGCCAAAGTATCTTGTAGCCAAGCTTTCTTACTACTGCCAAATAATGAGTTTTTTTTTAATAATACATATAATATTTTTGATACAAATGTAATATATAATATATATATATATATATAATATAATATAATATATAATATAAAACCTTCATTACACAAAAAAATAATATCAATAAAAAAGAGTGTTATACAAAAAATGAAAGAAGGGACAACGCCAAAATAAAACATCTAACATTGGCATTTACAATATCATATCTACAGATAATAAGTGCATTATAAAAGTGATTTAACTAATGTTACAATATCACTAATTCAATTAATTAACATATATCAGTCTTAAAAAAAAAATTCTAAAGGAGTAAACAAATAAAAAGGAACATTGATAAATAAATAACATTGTAAATGCACAACTAAAAAGTATGTATCACAGCAGAAGTGAATAGTCATATAAATAAAACAGAAACGAAATGAATAAATAAATAATAAATATTTAAATAAATAAATAAAATTAAAAAAAAATATGTAATATGTGAATTTCCTATAATTTAGTACCCGTAGCATGGTTAGTACGTTGGACTGTCATGCCAGAGGTCTTGGTTTCAATTCCTGCCTGTGCCATCTAAGGTTTTTTTCATGGGTACTGCCTCTTGCGAGAAATTGACAAATCCTCCAAGAGTAATTATTGTCATGGAAAGTGTTTTCTCAAATCAGCCGTTTGGATTCGGGTAAAAATTGTAGGTCTCCCCTATCCCTGAAAACATTACTCGCACACAGGAATGGTTAAGAGTTGTTAGTCACTAGGCCGTAGTTCTCCACGGACTGTTGCGCCACCCAATTTATAATTAATTCTATACATAAATAAATACATAGACAAATAGGAAATTTAATAAATAATTGATGTTTTAAATCTATGAAACTAGATCTGATACCAAGGCATTGTCAGAAGATATGCAAGTAATTACAAATAGGGTTTATCTTTTTTGCGCGCGTAGATTTTGGCGACCAGTGGTTGCCATTTTGTTTTAATGACATCTGTCAAATCTTTTGTTTATTATTCAATTGTTTATGCTAAGCGAGCGTTACATAACGATGATAACTAATTTCTAATGGCCTAAATTGAACAATATGGACCTAGACGACATGTGGTACCAGCAGGACAGCGCGCGGCGATAGGTACCACACAGCAAACGCCACGACAACTGCCCATAACATCTACCTGTCCTTATTTTAAAACCCTTTTTTTTCCTCATGTTTAGCAATTCTTTTATATACCATTTCAATATTAGTTACAACGTGTAATTCACAAGTTGAAAAACACAAGGGAAGATTAAAAATAATTAAAAAATTTTGCGACATTTGTAGCCTACGGATATGACTGATTGCACAATTACCCCATGCTTGTGAACCATAAAACAATATTGCCTGAAAGATAGCTTTGTAAATTAAAAGTTTATTTTCTTTACTCAACTTCGATTTTCGATTGATAAATGAATAGAGTATTTTGATATCTAAGTTAATCTTTTTGATTATTTCCTGTACATGTTAACTTAAGAAGATTTCCACATGATTCCTATACCGTTAATGAAGATCATTGAGCCTGGTAAGAAACAATCTTTTCTTTTTAGTAAATAAGATGTCCTGACTCCTAGATCCATTAATCTTTATTTTCAATAAAGAAAAGAACAGTTCGAAATTACACTTAATGCAGATTTCAAATTATGTATTTCTTATTATTAAAGCAATTAAATTTGTACAGAATATGCACGTATTTGTCTGCGAAAATAGCTTACTCCCAGTTTTGGACTCTAGGAAAGTCATGAGTGAAAACAGTATGAAGAAATTGGCCCAAAACAGAACACCTGCCACACGAGTAAACACATTAAAAAACAAAACGAACTTTACAATTCGTATTAGGTACATGAGAAAGGTAAACGTCTTGTGAAGAAGTGCATTTAAACAGAATGAAAGCCTCAGCCCATTCTTTTTGCAGTTAATAACTGTTTATATCCTCTTGAAATTTTAACTAATTGTATAGATTAAAAAGTTACTGTATCGGTCATCTTCCCTCCCAAATTTATAATTTTTAACTTGCAACACATACACTCCATGTCACATCACATGGATAGAGCAGGCTTTCTTCGTTTTTTATTTGCCCATATTTCTTAAAACCTTAGTTTTTTTTTGGCAAACCCCAAATGTGGAGTAAAAGAGGTACATATGTATTAAGTTTATATTGCAATCTAAATCCATTATCAATTCAATTCATCCATGGATTATGACGGTTTTTCCAAAGAAGGTCATAAAAAGTACCTGTTTTTTTGTCACATGGATAGGGACTAGATCTAAATTTACCTATAAGCGTGTTTTAAATCAGATTCAAGATTACCAAGGAAACCATCCGTTTTATAGCCAGCGAAATTAGAAAAGTTCAATTGTTATATACAACTACTTCGAGGACTTAGAGAGGTATGAAAAAAAACCACAAATAAAGAGTCAAGAAAGCCACATCATTTCAGAAAAAGCGGGTGATAGTGAGAGCTGCTTCAAATGCAAGAGTATCTATTAGTACGTTCAAGACAGAAGCTGGGGTAAATGCTAGATCAACTGTTACAGAAGGAGATGTAGAAGGAGGGTCAATGTATAGACGCAAGCAAATGAAGAAAAAACCACGCAAGAGCCAACGCCTTAATTTTGTGACAAATCACATCAGGTGGAATCTAGGTGGCATACCTTCGTTTTTTCCGATAAAAAAAAAACTGTAAACATATATATGTATTTTCTTAAGGCTTAAAATACTTGAGAACAAATACCATACACAAAATATGCTAAATCCATGACATTAAGCTTCTGGCCACAAAAACAAATTTTTTAAGGTAAAAGGTTAGTCATAAAGAGAAAAAATCATATAAAGAATCTAGAAACAAAAATTGTGTTAATTATTTTTAATTATTTCAAAAGTAGTCACTTAAATATGTTCATAAAAAAATAGACACATTTGAAGATTAGGGAATTCAATTGAACTAAAAAAGCAAGAGGACGCACATCGTCTCAATGTACTCGTAGAGAATTTTTGTTATACAACCGTTAGAAAAAGTCCACATAGAACTGATACCCACACAGCAACGTAATCTTTTGGGACAGTTTGTACAATTACAACAGGTTTATGTATTTGAAAATAAATGTTACGGTTGAAGGATTTATTTAGCGACAAAAATTTAAAAAAGTCCTGGTTTGTGGACACACCAATCCTACATAATATTTTTAGTTTACCTATTGAACAGAAGTACCCGTGGAGTGATGGTAGTGCGTTGGACTGTCATGCCAGAGGCATTGCGTTCCATCCCTTCCTGTGTCATCTAAAGTTTTTTCACGGGTACTGCCTCTTGCGAGGAATTGACAAATTCTTCAAGAGTATTTCCTGTCATTAAAAGTATTTTCTCAAATTAGCCCTTCGGATTCGTCTTCAAACTGTAGGTCCCCTCTATCCCTGACAACAATACTCGCACACAGGAATTGTTTAGAATTATAAGTCACTAGGCCATAGTTATCAACGGACTGTCGCGCCACCCAATTTATTTAATAATTGAACAGTCTTCCTGCTCCAACTCCCATATAAAAAATTCCTCGCTTACATATTGCCATTGACGCACTTCTTCTTTCAGTAAGGAGTTCATGTCCATTCTATCTGATTCCTTGCCCTCTTCTTCCTTTATTTCCTTCCGCACGAAATTGCCCCTGTATGCAAAAAGTCTGTTTAAAAAAGTACCTATATAAGATTTTAAAATATACCTATAAAATAAGTTTTTCTTCAAGGATATAAATGCCATTTGATTTGAATCTGTTCAAAGCCTTAACTTCCAAGTTTGAACTCAATCGACCCAATGTTTTTTTCTTTTTTTTTTTCGACTTCTTTACCATCGTAATATCATTTTTGATTAAAATCTCGAGTTCGAAATTTTGCACGAATGCAAAACTTGCCATATAGTTCCTACATGTCGAAAGTAAAAACAAGATCAGTCTCTAGTATCCAGATAGCTCTTGGCCTTCGGATTAACTAGCCTTATATGCAATTAACGGATCTCTGTGAAAATCGAACACCTCGGAAGTCTGGGTCTTTAAGATAGGCCAGCAGGGCTTTTAGAAAGCCATCTGCTGTTTCTTCTGCTCACGTTGTTAGTAATAGAATTGTGGGTGCCCAAAGAGTAAGGGAGAAATACTTTCGTCTCGTAGTGTTGTCTAAGAATTACCTTCCACTACTACTAGTTAAAGAAGTAATTCCCGAGCTTCCTCAATGCGGTGCTTGGTAGGGATATATTACGATAACTTATCGAAATATAAGAAATGACAACTGTTGTTTGTGGAACCGTTAAATACAAGAATTATTTTACTGTGCTTTTGGAGTGGGATGGGATATTTTATAAAACAATTGTCAAAAAGAACGGTAACTTTAAGATGTAGGTTTTTATTAAAAAAAAACTAATTCTCTGTTCTATTAGCTAGTTTTATGTATAGTTTTAGTTTGAAAAAAAATGGGTTTGAACACAAAATTTGGTAACTTTTTAAAACTATAAAATTATAAATATTTGTTCTTAAATTCGTTGCTATAATTAATTCCTAATCAAACTCTGAAAACTAGATGGTGTTATATTGTCTAGTTTAAAAGAAAATGCATGCTTAGATCAAAGGTGTTAATAAGTGTGATATTAAGACTATCACCTTGAGGCTTTACAAAATAGATGAGACGGATGCAAAATGCACAAAACTTCTCCTTCATGAAGGGGATTCTGTCGCTCAATAACTTGGTACACCTATCAACTTCCCATCACTGAACAGATCATTTTTGTCTGCTATAGAGACTTCCACAGTCGTGAGCCCTTTCCCTTCCTACAAATATAACTAAAAAGATGACGGAATAAGTGATGTTTTTCTTTTGCTCTATCCAATCAGTGTATTAAGTTCCAGGCAGAGCTCTTGGCGAACAAACGAGTCTTGTCATTGGTTTAATGAAAGCATGATATCGACTACCAATATATCCATCTCGCAGGCAGTAAAGCTCACATAAATTTATTGGACTTTTTACTTTTTTTAATTACTTCCTTGATTCCTTTCAATACCTATACTGGGTACTACAATACTGCCAATTGTTTTTTTAAGTTTTCTGCAAATGATACATGAAAAGGAAGTTGAGACAATTTATCACCTTCTATACTCATAGGTTTTTTTATAACTATCCTAGTGATCTTATAAAATCGGAAATTAACTGTTTCATTATTAGCTCTAAATTGTTGAACAAGCAAGGTAAATTTCTAGATCTCTATGGTATCGCAAAGGACCAATTACAGGTCGTAATTGAAAATTGCAATTTAGTTCAGTTGTTTTCATGTTTTAAACATCCAATAAAAATTAATACCATCATTATTAAAATTATTATTATTATTATTATTATTATTATTATTATTATTATTATTATTATTATTATTATTATTATTATTATTATTATTATTATTATTATTATTATTATTATTATTATTATTATTATTATTATTATTATTATTATTATTATTATTATTATTATTATTATTATTATTATTATTATTATTATTATTATTATTATTATTATTATTATTATTATTATTATTATTATTATTATTATTATTATTATTATTATTATTATTATTATTATTATTATTATTATTATTATTATTATTATTATTATTATTATTATTATTATTATTATTATTATTTCATAAGCGCTAGCATTTAGGGTATCTACACTTCTTAACTTCTTTTAACGTCAAAGCCATGACTGTCCTACCATCATGGTTCGAAATTAAAACATGCTGTCCTTTATTTTGGGTGTAATTTCACGGCTATCGATTTCTGATTTGAAAAAAATGCACCCAATGAGAAATGAAAAAATGTATTCAAAAAATTGTATAAAGGCGGCTACGACCGTGAATTAATTCTGTATTTCCTTTTTAATTTATAAAAACGCCATATCATGCATTCATCATAAGATGAAACTATTTAAATAAAAAAAACATTATGTGATCAAGCTGATCTTACCTTCTTCAAATTTATCACGTTGCGTTACGTTCGTTTAACTGTAGGGTATAATAACTAATAAGTTTTTAAGTGTGTTTCTTTCAACACAGTTTTATGAATCTAATAATTGTGTGTACAAAATTAATTATATGCAGATAGATTTTGAAATCTAAGACAAAAATAAGTTTTGTCAAATTAAGTAGTGCGCTGATTTGTTTTTCTGTGAAAAAAGAGGATACGTTTAGAAACACTGTACAAGGATTCCTACATAGCTTGCATATTATTAAATAATGCTATATTATATTATTGTAATTCCTTCACTGGCTCGGGTGAATCAAAACATGACAAGATATTGTTTTGAAAACTAAAAACAAAGCTGTTGGGAACAGATTAATTGTACACAATGACGTTTTTAATAACTTGTATTGAATCTCTTTTTTTTATGAAGAACGAAAATGGTTCGCTTAATATCTTTGAGCGAGAAAGGAGGAGAAAGGATCAAAATAAAAGCATTCAACAATACGCCTAAACGAGAAAGTATGTATAGCCAAAGGAATAATAGAAATACAAATGTAATTGGTAGTTGCATAATGTAATGTCAGGTTTTTATATATATAGTTTTTATTGTAGCCAAAATATCACATTTCATTCTTACCTATATTGCACAATTTACAGAGATTGATATACGCTATCTTACTACTGCCAAATGATGAGTTTTTTTAATAAGTAGTTTTTTACAAATACAAATACAAACATAATTGAAGGAAAAGCTACGACAAAAACCCTTCATTAAATAAAAAACAAAAGATAAATAATAACAATAAAGAGCGTGTTATAGAAAAGATGAGAGAAGGGGCTGCACACAAGTAAAACATCTAACAATGGCTTTTACATAATAATTTTTACATAAATGGTACATTAAACTAGTGATGTAACTAGATTATTAAACATTAAAAAAAAGGAAATCAAAAACAGAAATCTTAACAAGTAATCGAATGAAAACGATAAATAAATAACAGTAATGACAGTGCAAATTTACAGATAAATAATAAACGAAACATATATTAGCAAAAATGAATAATTACATAAATTAAATAGTAATTTAATAAATAATAATATAAAATAAATAAATTAATTAATAAATAAATAAATAAATAGATAAATAAACAAATAAATAAATAAATAATTATATAAATAAATAAATAAATGAATAAAAAAAAAACAAATAAATAAATAAATATATGAATATATAAAATCAATCTAATTAACAAATAAATATATTCATAGAGTTAAAAATAAATAAATAGATAAATTCATAGAAAAAAATATGCATATACGGAATAGAAGACTTAATAAATAATTAAAGTGCTAAATATGACGCTAGGTCTGATACCAAGGCATTGTCAGAAGATATGCAAGAAAAGTTATATTTTTCCTTAAGTTTAGCAATTCGACTAGATACCATTTCTATATTAGTTAATGCATGTAATTCACAAGTTGAAAAATGCCAAGGAAGATTAAACATCATTTTCAAAATTTTATTTTGCGATGTTTGTAACCTACTAATATGACTGATTGCACAATTATCCCATGCTGGTGAACCGTACAAAATTATTGCCTGAGCTTTGTAAATTAAAAGTTTATTTTCTTTACTCAACTTGGATTTTCGATTGATAAATGTATATAGTATTTTAATTGTTAAGTTAATCTTTTTAATTATTTCCTGGACATGTAAGCCAAAGGTTAGTTTTGTATCTAGTGTTACTCCTAGGTATTTTGCAGAAGATTTCCACTCGATGCCTATACCGTTAATAGAGATCATTGAGCTTGGCAAGAAACAGGATTTTCTTTTTCTAGTAAAAAAGATGGCCTGAGTCTTTGAAGCATTGATCTTTATTTTTCAATCAAGAAAATAGTTTTGAGTTGTATTTAGGGCAGATTGCAAGTTAATTCCAATAATGGAAGCAATTGAATCTGTGGAAAAAAAATACATGTATCGTCAGCGAAAATAGCTGTCTCGCAGTTTTGGAGTCTAGGAAAGTCATGAGTGAAAATAGTGTAAAGAATCGTGCCCAAAACAGAACCCTGAGGAACACCTGCCACACAAGTAAACATATCAGATACAAAATTGTTCACAGACACTATACATTTTCTTAAGTACAAAAAGGACTTTACAATTTTTATCAGGTACATGGTAAAATTAAGAGCATACATCTTATGAAGAAGTCCGTCATGCCAAACAGAATCAAACGCCTTTTCTACGTCAAGCAATATCATACCTGTACTTTTTCCAATACAAAAATTTCTCTTGATATGGTTTTTAATACGATGGACTTGATGTATTTTGATAACAGTGCTATGAGAAGGCCGAAAACCAAACTGTTCAGGGGGTAAAATATTATTTCGGTCAATAAAGATCATAATTTTTTTTTAATAAATTTTTCAAAGCACTTGCTTAAGGAGCTTAGTAAACTTATTGGTCTGTAGTTAGCCGGCATAGTAGCACTTTTTCCAGGTTTTAAAATAGGAATAACCTTAGCAACTTTCCATTCGCTTGGAAAATACCCAAGCTGAAGACAAGAGTTAAACAATGATTGTTAAAATATAAATCCTGATCTGGGAAGGTGTTTTAAATACACGTTTTTGAGTTTGTCAAAGCCCACTGACTTTCGTGTTTTCAAAGAAATCAAGATGTCTTTTATATCGTCAATTGTAGCCTGATCTATAGTATTGTTAGCAGCACTATTGTTAATGAAATTAATTGTGTTTGAAACTAGAGATTCCACAGAAATGTTACCTGTAGTGCTGCTATCTAACAATTGATTATTACAAAATGTTTCAGCCAGTGCATTTGCCTTTTCAATGCCCGACATCATGATTTGGTTTCCTATCTTAAGTGCGGGAATGTGGGAATTACGTTTTTTAATTACTCTTACTACATTCTAAAATGGTTTGCTAGATTTTTCCATTCCTAATAGTCTTTGGTTCCAGGAATTATTTCTGAATTTTGATATGCCTTCTTTAATCAAGGCATTAAGAATTTTCATTTCGTTGAAATAAAAACAATTTCTTGTTCTTATCCACCTGGTTCTGTAGCTATTCCGTATTTTAATCAGTTCCAGTAAATTACTAGGTAAGACATTAGTACTTCCAAGTTTGATCTTTTTTTTAGGCACAGAGCTTTCAACACTTTCAACAATAGCAGACGTGAATAATGCAATATTTTGACCAATTTGAGATTGATTAAAATTTAAATTTGAAATGTCAGGAATACTTCTGAGCTTTGCTCTCATTCGCCGTTTAAATGTTAACCAATTAGCATTTTTGAAATCAAAAGTTTCACTTCTCCCACTTAGAGGTGAAGTAAAAGTACTAATAGTTACAGGTAAGTGGTCCGAGCTCATTTCATTTAAAACCATAGGTTCAGTAAACAACCCCGGCATATTTGTCAGATATAAATCTATGGTTGAAGGATTAGCCCTGTTATTCGCAGGATAAAAAGTAGGATGAGGCGGAAACAAAATGTCAAAAGAGTGTCTGGAATTAAGATTTTCTAGTATATTTTCCCATGTATTCGCTCTCAGACAACCCCATTTCCTATGCCTGCAGTTAAAATCCCCACCAATTAGAAAAATGTCATTTACACTTATTAATTTTCTTAAGTCATTGTTTAAGTCGTATCTATTTTGAAGCGTTGTAGCAGTACTACCCGGAAAGTATGCAGCAAATATTTTTAATGTGGAACCATTAGAAAATGGAATTTCAATACTTATATTTTGAATTAATTTAGTATTTATAATTGGAATTGTTTTATGCCGAATACTTTTTTTTTACTACAATGGCAACAACAATGGTTTTTAAGATATAATCTTTAATAATTCGAAAAAAAAACACATATTAGTATTTTTTTTCAAAGAAATTCATGATGATTTTAAAAATCTCCAATAACTGAATGTACATAGTTCCGCCAAGAGCCAAAATACGTATAACTATCGGAGCATCTCAATTCTCAATATTCTGCATCAAAAAAATCAACGAGTTCTTAACATTTGAAAGAAGTCAAAAGTGATTTCTTCAGATGAAAACAAAAATTTCAGGGTCCTGAATCCTTTTGAAATGAAAAAAGTTATTATATCCGTAAAGGTTTTGTAACATTTTTTAAATGGTTTCATTATGGCGATACTCATATTGAAACACAGGAACATCAAAAGTATACATACATTTTTCACCAAATGTTGACATTCTGAGAGTGGGTTACAAATTGATGATAGCTATTCTATAAACAAAAACAGCCATTTTATCTGCATAACATATAATTATTACGCATTATATAATTTAAATAAATAAATTAGGTGGCGCTGTAGTCCTTTATAAGCTAGGGCCTAGTGATAATTCTTAACCATTCCTCTGTTCGATGTTTTCAGGACTTCTTCAGCCGAATACGAACTGCTAATTTGAGAAATAACTTTTCATGACGGAATCAATCTTGGTTGGTTTCTCAATTCCTGAGAAGAGACAATACCATCAGTGAAACAAAACTGGCACTGGTAGGGATTAAACCCAAGACCTCTTGCATGACGCGCTAACCATCACGCAACCGGACTTACCGTTGGAAAAAAAATACTTAGGTACCTTGTTTAGTTCAAACATAGCTGTGAAGCCCTTATTAGGATATAACTATAAAATAAATTTAATGACAAAAAAAAGAAATTTCACTGCAGAACTTATTTGAAATTATAAACGGTCAGATAGGAAATGAAAAACTACAAAGGTACCTGCATAATATGTATCGGTATTAAAAAAAAATATTTTCCGATACACATTTTTTAAAAATATAAAAAGAGATTTGTTGTTATGGATGTCCTTAAAGAAAGTCAAAACTTACTATTGTGATGGCAAGGAAGTAAAACGGTATCATTTTCAGCTGTTTTCACTGTTGTCGGAACACTTTTAAAGCTTTTGTTACTATCCCGATCATTATTAAAATTGAGTGCCGATTGTGCGTTATTAAGAACACAAATTAATCCCACGATTATTGTCACACAATTATTATTTCCGTTCATTTTTATTTTATTGTGGTATTGAATTTTTTAATAATTATTTAATTAATCAAATATTCTACAAGTTTGTCTTTGTCGAACGTAAGAAAGAATCAATCTTTAGATACTTTTTTATTTCTCCAAGAATACATTTTTTTCTAATGTCACACACTATGAAACAAAATTTGTGGATAAAATCAAATTCACGACGAGATCAGTATCCAATCCTATCGGTGCAGTACGAAGGTTGCAATCAAACTGACCACGATCGGCTGCCCAAGAAAAGTAACAATTCGTTGTGAATAGGGATGAAATCAATAATTTTGTTCCGAACCAGGGATGAGAACGAGAGAAGTGAAATATAAAACGTATACAAAAATGTTAAAAAGGAAAATTCTTTTTAAAAAATCATCATATGTTTATTAAATGTATGCAAGAACTTTATTTTTTCAAGTTCAATACACATAATACAATAGTCTTATAAAAAGTGGGTCGTGTTAATACTGGTATGCCATCTTATCCCTTTTATATTTCAGACAGGTGTAATTTATCAAAAGTACCTTATAGCTATTTTTCGCATGATATGGAATTAAAAACTTAAAACAGAATGAATGAATTTTAGCATATCAACATATTTATCAAAATGGTTGACTCTAAAAAAGATAAAAAGCGATAAGGATTAAAACCTCAAATAACGGAAAATGTTTAAATATAGCTCTGGCTAACATCTAACGGTTTAATGCTCCATATGTATTACCGATAAAATTAAATTATGTGATAGTGAGTATACGCTCAACTCCCATACTAATTTTCTCATGCTTCTTTACACTTAATTTATATAGGAGATTTTGCAAAAATGAATCATTACAAACAATTTTTATGATTATTTTACTTATTTTCACCCAAGAAAAGTACAATAATATAGTAGTAAATTCTCATATCTGTTTAAAACATCTTTTGTAAAATGTTGTTAGGTACTGTGGAGTAAATACTAAACGAGTATGATGTGTTGTATTTTGTATCAGCTAATGTTACTGAGTTTTCTTCTCTGCTAACAATATTTTTCAATATTTTTGTATGGGTAATTTTAAAGACGATTGTTGGTTGTAAAGATATAAATGCTGGTATTTATGCTGTGTCGGTTAAAATTTACACGTTAAATGGGTTAATAATTTAATCTTACATAGTTTTTGATTTATTTTTCAGAATTTAATTTTACCAAACCAAATTAGAATGTGAAACCGAGATATTTATTACATTATTTTTATTAAAAAATGGAAATTGAAAGACGGGGAAACCAGAAGAAGATATACATATATTTAATGTTGGTACTTGTGTCTTAAATTTTGTGTAAACAACTAGCTTTCAAAAATTGCTATTATGAGTTACGTCGTAATAAAGAATCAAAAATACAACTTTTCTGGTCCTCGATAAAGTTATTGTATTAAGTCTTGGACTGTACTTGGCTTGAAAGTTCTTAAGTGCAATATACTTACGAGAATTAAATCAAATTAGAGTTCGAATTCTGTATTTTGTTTAAAATTATTTGGTTTGCTTAAGAAACTTTAGGGAACAATAATTAGAGGTCATTAAAAATATGATACTTCAAACGAAATTATGATTCATGCGCTTTATTTTGTATTATTAATTAATACTTTTATCCTAAAGAAGCGAGAGCTTAGCGGTTTTCGATTACCCACCAGAACATAAGAAGCTCAAATAATAATTGTGTATCTTATTACTAAATACTAAGAGTATATTTACAATTATGGAAACGTCCGTCCGCTTCACACGTACATATATACGTGGAGAAATATCAAGAGCATGGGCAGCTCAAAAATCGGGTATGATATATAACAATATACAATACACAAAACACATTGTCACAATTTAATAGGCAGTATAGGTTCCTATTGAAAATGTTTTTGTAACCCTTTGCGAATACTTACAAAATTGTAGGAGTATTGTGTTGAGTAGACCAATTAATTAATTATACGCATTCCCCATCAGAATCAAAAGGGGATCTTCTCGATGGATTTAAGCAATTACAACAGTTCGTCGGTATTTGAACTAATTTATTATGATCTTATCGATTGATGGTCATTTATTTTTAATTTTAAGGCTGGGTGCCCGGCAAAAAAAACGGTTGGACCATTCCAAATAAGTTTACTACTATTACTTTTAAAATGAAAATTGATTGAAAGAAAATGTTGTGTTAAATAAACCAACAAAGCTGCATCAATATAATCATGTTTGTATTTTTGTTAACCTTGGTTTGAAAAGATCTTTTTATTTTTCTGTTTTAAAAGGAGATTAAGTAAGTTATATTATTTTTATAAAAATATCGTATGGGACCAAAATAAGTCAAATCGTTCATATTTTACATTAGTTTGGTTTGAATTGGTGATAAAAATTCTATTTATTATAACAAAAATCAATGCGAGGATAAACTTTAAAGTTTAAAACAATAGAAAAGTAACTGTCACATTGTTTTTTTTAGGTTAGCAAAACTATTTATTTTACGTTTTCTCTTATTTGCAATTGTTCATATTTCTCAAAATATTTTCCTAACAAAATGTTTTAGAGGCTTACCTAAAAAGTATTGTAAAAAACATTGACCAATATTTTAAATAGTTAAACTAATTAAATTTATAATTGTACAATGATTTGTTTCCTTTGTTATGTTTTTTGTAAATTTAAGTATGCAGGTTCTTAATTTACTTTTTTATGGTTTCTGACCGAAATAAACAACATTGCAAAATTGATGTTCATCAAATATGTATGTGTCCCGAAGTAATACCTCGGTTCAAATATTCTTATTGGTCTCGATGTATTTTGTAAGGCACAGTTCCCAACATATAATAACTTGTTAAATTACGTTATATGTATGTAAGCAATGAACCAGAGTATGGTCAGAGTATCAACACAAATTTTGATTATCCATAAGTGTTTTAAGTTCACGTTCCAAAAGCTCATAGTTCATACCTGTTTTATTCATCGTAGCCCAAGTCTGTATAGTAATTCAACTTCCAAAGAATTCGATGCGTTGTCCAATTTTATCCAGAGAATTGTATTCCGATTTCCACACAGTGAGATCATAGTTAGGGCCGATTTTCTGGTTAGACAACACCTAAAGAAGAGTGTGTCGAGATTTTTGCTGAGTTAAAGCACCTGACTTAGTTAGTTGGAGAGCCAACTCTAATTCCTGATGTCGCAAGTCAATCTGCTAACACTTAAGACTTATTTCTTACTTGTGATCTTAATAAATATGCGATCAGTGTATCATAGCCTCTACGCACATCAGATTATTGTTTCTCATCTACAAATTTCTCATGCGAAAGAACCCAAGCTAAAGTAAAAACCCCTTCGAGAACCGTTTGGCAATATGAAAAAGCCAACTGGAACGGTCTCATCAGCTTCTTTAGGAACTTTAACTGCTTCTATACTTTCACCATAGTGACGTGGATTTCAGCACAGGTAATTATTTGTAGAATAAATAAAGTAAAATCTATCAAACTCAAAGAAAACTTATGGTTTGATTCAAACTAGAAAGAGGTTATTAGGTTCAAAGATCCACTTTTTCGGATTTACAAAGACAACCCCACTGAGGAAAATCGGAATAAGTTCAAACAAGCTAGTAACACCTGTAAAAGACATATCAATGCATTCAATTTTTGCACATGACCAGAAATTACGACAAAAACACTACAATGTTCCAAAGGTTATAAAAATGTCTGGCTGTTTGTGAAAAATGTGCCGACGCTTGTTTTCAATAACACTCCTTTTATATGATTAATAAGGCCAATTTGCCTAGATCACAGTTTTCTGTTCATTTAATGATTCTAATGCGTGACATTGATGTTGACATTACGCAGAGAAAGTGGCGCTAAATTGGCCATACATTGAGGAAGCCGGACAACAACATAGCAAAGCAGTGCTTTCAATGGAATCCTCAAGGTAAAAGGCGGCCTGGAAGACCAATACAAACATGCGTATCATCTGTCATGAAGGAAGCTAATTCCCAAAACTCGAAGACGTGGTCCCAGCTGAGGTATTGTGCTAGGAATGGAGAGAGATGGAAGAAACTGGTTGCCGCCCTGTACTCCAAGAGGAGTTAAAGTGCTGCTACTACCAGCCGGAAACGAAGAAGAAATTCACAAATCCACTGGCCCGGATAGCATACCTGCTATTATTCTAAAGAGGTGTTCTTCAACGCTAGCAAAATCACTGCATACGTTTTTCCATCTGTCTTAGTCTATAAATCTCTTTCCGAATTAATGAAAAACAGCAATTATTAAGCCTGTCCCTAAAAAAGGCGAATCCAATTTCACACCGTTCCTTCTTTCCAAGATCATGCAAAGGATAAAAGTTCAACGACTTAGATGGCTGGGTCACGTATAGAGCGCATGGAACTCAATGCTCCGGCGCGGCTTAGTAGAGGAAGGCTGCGGATCAGGTGGAGCGCACAAGTGAGTACTTGGAGTACGCAACTGGAGACATCTAGCTAGGGACCGAGCTAGACGGAGAAGTTTGTTGGGATGGGTCTTAGTTCACACCAGGATCGTAGAGCTACCTTAAGTAAGTAAGTAAGTTATACACTTCCACGTAACCAAAAGTGATACCGTCAATTTTTATTTCAAAGTTATTACCATTATACGTTATTTGCGTGGTCTGACGATTAGTGAATAAGCCGAATTTTGTACATTCCAATCAAAGTTTGTTGTATTTCTTGGATTTCATAAATATTTTACCATTATAAATTTACGAAACATTTTTTCCAAGGCTGCGAAAAAAGTGCAATTGAAAGTGGGTCACCCTGTCTTACTTTATGTACGTGTCGTATAAAATACTGGCCCAGTAGTTTCCTTTCTAATTTATGTAATATTATCATTGTACACATTTTGCAGGATACAAACAAATTTTGGTTCCTTACCTTGTTAAATTAAAGTTTGCCAAATAAATACAAAATAAGTAAATAAATTCAATATTAATAGTTATATTGTACTCCCTGGACATTTCTATGATTTGGTATATTGTATGAAGATTGTGTTTTTTGTATATATTGCTGTAAAAGTTTGTTATTTTTTCTGTTATAAATCTACCAAAAAAAAGCTGTCCAATGGTTGTCTTGTAAAGTAAATTTTATTTTTTTGCTTTTTCGAAAACTATTTTGACTTCATCGTAATTATATGTACCTATATGTGTGTTGTATGTGATTTTCAATATATTAATTTCAACAGCTATTTATGTACATACATATGTGATAAAATTTTTTTATAACTACATTGTTCTATAATTACCCTTAATTTTGATGCTTTGATTGCCCTTCTCATTTTCATATAAATTATTGTAATCAAACTATATCACCCAAAAGAGAGGTGCCTTTAATAGTTAGTGAAAAGAAATACGAGTATATTCATCAACAGCCAGGCAGCTGAGTGGGAATGAATGGCCAGATCCAAGCCGGAAAAAGCAACAATTGAAGATTTCTCTCAATGGAATAACAAAGGAATAAATATTAACGAACAAAGACTATTACTAGTGCTGTGTGATGTCGTCAATAAAAAAAAACGAATTAATTGTTTCCTTTTAAGTACTTATTCAAATTTCTGTATGTTGATTATAAAAAAAAAACATCACGAACGTATCCAGGTTATGCAAACTAGTCCCGACTCCAGAAGCTAATTGGAATGTGAATAGAAATTCATCAACAAAATGTTTGCGCTTGAACATCGAGGTTCCTTTTTTTAAATATTTATTTGATATTCCAAAATATTTACTAAATCTTATTATAAAAAGTAAATAGAAACTATGACTGTCTAACACTTGCTCAAAACTTATTTAAGCAGGTATTCCCGCCAACAATATCACGGACAACACTACACATAAACACCAAAAATAAAATGTACGACTGGGTCACTTGCTCCTGTAGGAAAATAATCTGTTTTAATAAGTACCTATGTATATAAGATTTAAAAATATACCTGTAAAATAAGTTTCTCTTTAAAGATATAAATGCCATTTTATTTGTCAAAAAACTTGCGATTTGTCGCAGGACACAACTCATCCCCGAAAATGAAAAATAATTGTACTTGTAAGCATACTCAACGAAAACAATTGTTTGTGTATTCAACTGTGTGTTCAAAGCTTTTTCCTTTGGATAGCCTTATTAACTTCCCATAGGAAGTTATTGTAATGGGTCTGATTTGTCAAATTGAAAATTTTGACATTTTTTTTTACAAAAAATAAAAACCTAAAAAAAAATGTATAACAGTTGGTAAAAATTGATTTTCGACTCAAATATCTTTTCAAAACTTTGAGATATTGGCTTTAATTTACTTTTATCTTTCAAAACATTTTGTTGTCAACATTCAGTTAAAGTTTGAAAAAAATCGATTTGACAGTTTTTGTACAAAAAATTAAAAACCGAAAAAAAAATTAACAAAAGTTCATAAAAAATGATTTTCGACTCAAATATCTTTTAAAAACTTTGAAATAATAGGTTCTAACTAATTTTTTCTTATAAGAAATATTGTTTTTAACATTAGGACAAATTTTGAGAAAAATCGAATTGACAGTTTTTTTTACAAAAAATAAAAACCTGAAAAAAAAAATGTATAAAAGTTGGTAAAAATTGATTTTCGACTCAAATATCTCTTCAAAAATTTTGAATATTAGCTTCAAACTAATTTTATCTTATAAGAAATATTGTTTTCAACATTTGGTAAAATTTTTAAAAAATTCGATTGAAAACTCTAAAAAAAACAATACTAAAACTTGGTAAAAATTTACTTTCGGCTCAAATAGCTTTTCAAAAATTAAAAATATTGGCTTCAAACTTATTTTATTTCAGAGAAAATATTGTTTTCAATATTCAGTAATTTTTATATAAAAATCCAACAGTCCGTTTTTTTTCATAAAAAATAAAATCTACAAAAAATAGTGCGCAAATTTGGTAAAAATACATATAGACAAACTTTTAAGCAAGACAAATGACAGACGAGATGGGAAGTTATCACTGTGGGTCGCATCCCAGCCTCTTTTTTAATTTTCATATTGAAAGAACCAGGATGGAAAATAAATTATCTGAAGATATGGATGGTTGTGTAGTTAGGTAGGTGTCTAAAATGGATAAAGATTAGTTCATTGGCGTGCTCAGCTTTATGCAGATAAATAGATAAAGACATGTTTATGATGATACTGAAGGAATGTTATTGGTACCTACTACAATCCAATCACATTATTTATTTCCTACAAGTTTTCAGCGCAAACATGGAGTTATTACGTTCAGTTCATTTTTGTTCGTTAAAGTTTGAAAAAAACACAAGTATACGGACAGGTACAAGAAATTGCTATTCATGTGTTTTACAGTGAGGCTCTTGTGCGTTTTGCATTTTAGAGGTTGTACGTAATACAATATACATAGGTGGACGTTGAAAAAGTGATTCTAATAGAAAATACATATACTCTTTCTGGCCCGTTTCTTTAACTTGTACTAAGTATTTATTCTTTTATTTAGGCGAAGGCATGTAAAAGAATAATATTTTCTAATCATATATAGAAAGGTTCGTTAATCCGTTACAGTGACGCTACACGGACGGCCATCGTTGGTATTTACAATAGTTATAGTTATAAAAATACATAAATATGTACCAAATGCATAATTTCCATAAAAGATAGGAATGTAATTAAAATGTTGTACTATAAATATAGTTAAAATGATTTTTAAAAAAATATTTTAGGATTCAAAATTTTACCTGAAAAATAAGTTTGTCTTCAAAAATTTAAATTCCATTTTATAAATCAAAACACCTTTGATTTTTCAAATTTTTTTTTTGAAAATCGTTAGAGCGGTTTTTTTTTAAATTAATTTTGTATGTATAAAATTATTCAATTTTGTTTTAAAAATATTGATGGTATGCAGGTGTTAAAAGATTAAAAATATACACTATATGATATGATGTTGATGACCCGTTTTTGAGATATAGAATTTTGAAAAAAAATCAATATTTTTTAAAAATCTAAACAATAAAAAGTTGCACTTTTGATAATTAAATATTGTTAAGGCAATATAAGAGCTTATTCAGAAAAAAATTATTGAAATCAGTTTATAAGTTGCTGAGAAAATTAAAAAACAAAATAACAGTTCTATGAGCGGTACCATTCCTGGGCAATACAAAAATATGTTTTTCCTATTAGAAGAAGCCAAGTTCAAAAATAAAATTTTAGAGAAAATTTAAAAAAAATCTATCGGTTTGTTTTTGCGAAAATTCGAATTATCGTTTTTTGAGCAAAATATTGTGCGGGGGCCACTGTTAGTTTTGATCTTAAAAAAAATGAAAAAACGCCTTACGCGAATCTGCTCAAAACCTCAACTTCCAAGTTTGAACTCAATAGACCCAATGGTTAGGCTGAAGAAGCGTGGACAGACAGACAAAACAGACCGGATGGAATCGCGGGACCCACTTTTTTCGACTTCTCTACCATCGTAATATCATATTTGATTAAAATCTTGAGTTCGATATTTTGCACGAATGCAAAACTTGCCATATAGTTCCTATATGTCGCAAGTAAAAATAGTAACCAGTTATCAAATTTTTAAGGGTTTTAGAGGCACTGTCAGTCAGTGTCAATGCTGCCACCTGTTTCCTTTAGCAGAACTTGCGTCAATCTACCCCACATTTAAGAATCTTAAACATTATTCAAAGCTAACTTGTCTGTCTCAATTCGCTGCTTTGTTAATAAATTTATACATTCAGCACCTTGATTCCCGACTCGCAAGAGTGATGTTTTTATTTTGATTGAATTGTTTTCTATTTAGTCTGTTGCTTCTTACGATTGTATTTTTTAGCTAGTACTATGTTATTCTAGTTTATATGTATGTACATAAATATTATTAGTTTTACTGTATTTTGAAAATGTAGAATATTATAATGGTGTATATAGTACACTGAGGTCTACTGTGGTTTTTCCTAATAATAATACTGCTCTCATTATTTTTAAAGCTAAATATGGTACACCGATTTTTGTAGCAAAATCAGCCTCTTCTCCCGAATGCTATATGGTTAATACCTCAAATTAAAAGGGAATGACATTTTCATTAAGTAGGTTTGAAACATACAAAATTAAAAAAAAAAAACTAAAAGATAACAGTTTAAGTAAGACATACCAATTAAAAAAGGACTTTGTTATAATAGTGGATGTTCTTTACCAATAATGTTAAGGACGTTATTCTTGGGTACACTTATTCTCAAAAATAAATGTTTGTGTAGAAAGTGTAGATAATGTATCTTTAATGATAATATAATGTATCGGAGAATCAAGATAATCTTACTATGGTGCTACCCCTAACATGTTAGTAAAAGTGAAAAAAACTTCTATTTGTCTTTTTACTATTTTAAGAAATAAAGCCCCTTATTATAGCTTTCAAATAAATTCAATTTTTTGTCCCATCCATTCATTCATCAATAAATTAATATCCATTCTTACCTATTCCATTTGCTCTGCGTATGCTATTTTATTTCAATTTTAAGATCAATTTTCTTCCAAAATGTCTGTATATTTGTCGTCATTTAATAAATATTTATATTTGATTGAAATTGTGAATAAAAAGATCATTAAATTTATAGCATGCAAAGAAAAGCATTTAAAAAACATAATATTCACATTAAAAATTTTGTGTTCGTTAAAAAAAAAACACAATTTACTACAAATCTATGTTAACTATAGAGTTTAAGTACATTATATACAATGTACAATAATTTGGTACTAGCGAATTATTATTTAACAATTTAGTTTTAGTAGGAGTACCCCTTTCCCTGCTAGATTTATTTTTCACATGTAGAAAAACATTTGGCTGTAAGTTAATTTTGATTGATATAAATGTGAAAATAACATATTTCAACCGTCTACTGTATAACCACTAAGGTAACGTCAATGATGTTCAAATGGTAGACATGTGCATTCAAGAGGACACAAATGTCAACAGGTTTTTTTAAAACCAACCTCTGCTTTCAACTCCTACTCTCAACTCCCCGTGGTGAACATCGGGTGTCTAGTACCTCAACTTGAGTTGGGGTTCCAACCCCAGTGGAAATTTGGTGGTAGAAAATGAGAGAGGGGGTAGAGGTGTTTCCACTAAGGCAACTCTCCTTATCCAGATGGCAGCGGAGGAATTCCCGAGATAGAATCAACGGTGGCGTCTACGGTTCCAGTAAGGTTGAACTACTTAGTGAACACCTTATAAGGCTTCTAAGACATATTTGGAGCCCAGGCCTATAAGGAGCGGCTTATCTGGCGCCCCGTTCTTGGAGTTATGCTAAGGATCTGGCCCTCCAGGTTGAGGGTTGTGACGTCGGGGTGACTTCCTGGCCACGTAAAAACATCATGGTTGCGAAGCATCAACAAGCTTCGGATACGGACGGATTTACTGTTGACAACCTAAGCAAACGAATTAAGGACAAAGAACTTCGGATGTGGAATGTGCATGGTTCCTTAACAGACCACGTGCGGCGGAAGAATAAGCGGAAGCCCTAGACTGCTGTGAAGCATATATCGCCGAGAAAACCAACAGCGCTTATTTGGATGCGGCTTTGTCATTGGAGCCACAGAAGAGAAGGATGACAACACCAAAGATATGTTCTTCGAGCTCTTGGACAAAACATATGAACAGTGTCCTAGCTACGATATTGAAATTGTCCTGCACGATTTTAATGCCAAGCTAGGAAGGGAAGACATCTTAGGTTTAATAATCGGGAAAAACAGCCTGCACGATAACACTTCCAACAACGGATTCAGGCTCATAGATTTTGCTGCGGAGTGAAACGTCATGCTACCCAATACGCGAACTTGGAGTTCTCCAGATCAATCTACAACTAGATTGACCATATCGCGATCGACGCCAGACACGCTTCCAGCATCATGGTTGTCCGAACTTTCCGAGGAGCTAACATCAACTCGGACCACTACATCATTTTAGCCAAGGTAGCACCTCTGGTAGATATTGGGAGAAGGTACAACGTCGAACGGCTACAATCGCAAGAGATCACCAAATCCTTTTCCGAACGAGTTACAAGTAACCTCTCTCGAAGTTCTCTGCCGCCAAAACAATGTATCAAAAACCAGTGGCAACATTGCTAAAATGCAATCAGAGAAGCTGCCTTTGATGTGCTGGGTTTCAAGAAACCACCAATAAGGAACCCCTGGTTTGATAAGGAATGTCGGCAAGCAAATGCAGCTAAACAACTGGCACTCAAAGCAGCGCTGCATAAAAGAACGAGAGTTGCTTATGAGCTCTATGAGCAGAAGAGGCGAGAGGAACACTGACTTCTCAGAAGGAAAAAGAGAGGGCATGAGAAGCATGCGGTCGAATATGTTGAGGTTTAAAAGCAGGAATGAAGTTTAAAAAATAGAACTGAAGGCTGCAGACGAAACTGGAAACATAAAGTGGAACCGCAGTCAATGCTGAGGATATGGAAGGACTGTCAGACAGGATGATCAAATCAACATAGACGACGAAAATCCACAATCCCGTCCTCCCCACTAGATTAGGTTATAGTGGCTGTCCAAGATAGAAACGGACACATTTAGGCCAGTTTAATGGCTCATTGTGATACCACCTGATTCTTGAGGATTCATTCTAAGATCAACGGAACCAGTTTGAGTCTGAGTGAGAGACTGATTATACTGATATGATTTAGATCGTTTAGATCGTTAAAGAAGAATTCTCCTAGGTAATTCTTGCGTTTTCGAGTCAGAGCAGGGCATGTGCAGAGAAGATGAAGAACTGTTTCTTCTTCTTTCTCGTCCATACAGCTTTTCATTTGAGAATACGCCTAGTCTCGTGGCGTGCTTTCCTATTAGACAGTGTCCGGTTATGACACCTATTATCGAGCTAATATGCAATCTGCTTACAGAGAGCAAGCACCTAGAACGTTTTAAATCCAGTGTTGGCCAGATGTTTTTTGTGACTTGAAACGTGGTGATGTTGTTTCACTTGGTGCCTGCCCTCCTCATAGCGTCTTGCATTATCAACAATTTACAAGTAGCGATTGGTATGCCAGTACGTGCCAAACGTGGTAGAATGGGCTGTACTGTACCGTTCCTGGCAAATTCATCTGCCTTACAGTTACCAGGAATGTCTCTATGGCCTGGCAGCCAGCAAAGGTGAATATTAAACTATTGTGCCATCTCCATTAGAGATGATCGACAGTTATGGACTGTTATAGAGTTTGTAGAGACAGAGTCCAGAGCTTTGATAGCGGCCTGGCTATCAGAGAAAATACGGATATCACGTTTTCTTTGAGCCAAGACAAGACTTCTTTTATCGCCAAAAGTTCTGCCTGGAACACGCTACAATGTTTGGGAAGTCGGAATGAGAGACTTAATTTCAGTCGTTCAGTCTTACACACCTCCACCGACCCCTTCTGTTGTTTTTGACCCGTCTGTGTACAAATGGATTGACTCATCCTCCAAGAATGTCCTATCCTCCTTAAAAGATCTGGGATGTATAGAAATCTGGAAAATTCTGTCGAATTGCAGTTGGGAGATGGTGTAGTCTGTGTGCTTTGGAATTGATTCTAAATACCAAAGAATTACGGAGTGGCCAATGTTGTTGTTAGCGATCCGCTTATACATAGGCAAGCTGAACGTTGGACTTTATTTAACTTATCCCTGTTTATACCTTTCTCTAAAGCAGTCCATCATACTGCCACACCTTACATTAAAATCGGTCTGATTACTGTGATTCTGGGTTGTAAGCCCTATTTATTACCAATAGCTTTTTTGCAAGAAAAGAGAGCTACAGTAGATTTTTGACTCTTTCCTGTGCCTTCCGTTTCCAATTTAGTTTTTTTTATCTAAGACAAAACCCAGGTACTTAGCCTCGTCTGAGAATTTTAATTGGATTCCTTTAATATAGGGAGTGTTGACAAAAGGAATTTTGTATCTCCTTGAAAAAAAAGACCAAATCGCCGAGCCGAGCTCTTTAAAGCAGCTGGAGATAAGTTGGTTAGAAGCATGCACCAACTTATCTGTAAGATATGGTCCGAAGAAAGCATGCCCAATGAATGGAACCTCAGTATTGTTTGCCCGATCCTAAAAAAAGGGGACCCTCTAAACTGCACCAACTATAGAGCAATCAGTCTACTTAACATCGAATACAAAATTTTCTCGTGAACGTCTGAAGCCCATCGTCAGCAAACTGATAGGCCCTTATTAGTGTGGTTTTAGACCAGGAAAGTCCACAGTCGATCAAGTATTCACATTACGGCAGATCTTGGAAAAAACCCAAGAGCACCAAATCGACACCCACCATATTTTCATCGATTTCAAGGCCGCATATGACAGCATCTATGGTTTTAGGCAAGTAGATGCGCTGTCATGCGATTTTTTTTAACATCGTACTTAACAAAATATTGCAGAGCTCACACGTGAATACTATAGGCACTATCTTTCAAAAATCTGTCCAATTACTAGCATATGCTGATGTCAAGGACTTCGTCTACCTAGGCTCCGCTGTAAACGCAGAAAACAGCACCAGCGCTATGATAAGACGAAGAATAACTCTTGCTAACCGCTGTTTCTTTGGACTAAGAAAGCAATTGAAATTGAGTGGAAAAGTCCTCTCTCGAGGGACCAAAGTGTCGTTGTATAAGACCCTTATCATCCCTGTCCTGCTATACGATGCAGAAGCATGGACTATGACAAAAGCGGATGAAAACACCTTGGGTCGTTTCGAGAGAAAAGTTTTTCGTGTGAATTACTGTTCCCTACGCATCGAAGGGGGTGGAGGAGAATCCACACCCACTAGACAGCGCAGTAGAGGAAGACCGCGAATCAGGTGGCACGCACAAGTGGAAAGTGACTTCACCTAACTTGAGCGCGAAACTGGACACATCTAGCTATAGACCGAGCTAGATGGAGAAGTTTGTTGGGTGAGGCCCTAGTTCACACAGGACTTTAGCACCACCTTAAGTAAGTAAGTAACGTCAGTGAACAAAGTATTAAACAAGAAATAGTATCCCAAGTCAATTCAATAGATACCTAATATTTTGCTGTCAGTATTATTCAACCTTTCTATTATTTTTCTAAAAACTATTTTTTTAAAAAAAAATGCATTCCAACTAAATGTATAACGGGCAAAATTCTGTATGATGACATCTTTTCATCTGCTGAGATGGACAGAATTCCAAAAACAAAAATTCCCAAAATCCAAAATCGTGAAGAAACTAGAATCCCGAAATTCCTTAATCAAAAATCCAGATTCCCGGAATCCTAAAATTCCAAAACACCCAAAACCCAAAATTCAGTAATTGAAACTAATTATGTTTGTTCTGAATGATGGGCACTTATTTTTATTTGCCAATGAGACTATAATACTAAACTAAATTAAAATTTAACACGGGGTCTTGAATTTTCCAGCCAAACCGTTATATCCTTCTACGTAACATACTTCCATATACTATGCAAGCTTGACACATAAAACAACAATTTTCTCAGGTTTTTGGAGGTTTTGACGTTTAGGTATTTGGGTTTTTGGGATTTTGACTTTTCGGGATTTTGGATATGAACTTTTCTAACCAGTTACCTACGGTTCTTATTGAATTTCAATGAAAATTTTGTTTCGACAATTTAAAAGCGATTATAAAATTTGTATTTGTTATATTTTTGATTTTAAAATGCTTGATTTTAATATTAACACAATGGATAACTTTCTTTGTCTGAAATATCTTGAAAGCTTCTTTACCAGTAGTAAGGCATGCTGTTTAAAGCATCTTGTCTACTGGTTATGCCATGATTTATCTTACTGTGCAACAAATCTTTACATTTTTTTTGAGAAACCAAGATTTCACTCTTATTGAAAATACGGTCTTTTGGTAATGATTAATATCTTCTTAGTTGGGTTAAAATTTACCTTCTACACAATTTATTTATTCTTCAAATTACAAGAAGTATTAAATAGGTTAAAATGGGATATCCGGAAAATAAACGCTGGAGTAACCCAGGCCTTAATTTTGTTTACGAGACTCTTCTTTTTTGTTTTACATATAATCTTTTGTCTGTAAGTTCTAATTCGCTGATTTCAGTACCCTCAGCTTTTTATATTTGCTTTTAGGTTAATATTTGTCCGTCGGATGTGATGTCTTTCCATGGGTCATACTTCCACAGAGGACATTGAGCAGTTTAGTTCGAGTTATATATTTGAAGAAAGTGATCTTTCAACAATTTATAAAAAAAAATATCCGTCTCATATTCGAGTATAATAACAATATTTGGTAGAGTGCTGCTATTTTAAATGTTTTGTTAAGTACACAGATTCTATTCAAAGATGCACTATACGAATGTGGAATGCTTTACCAGGCTCAATATGTCTTGCAAGATCCAGATATTGAAAAACCGTCCAACAGTGTTTCCTTTCTAATACCATCCTAATTCATTACACTTTGTTGAATCATTGTAAGGGTATTCATTACCCTCTGAGATCGCGACTTACTTACTTAAGGTGGCACTGCAGTCCGGGATGGACTAGCGCCTCAACCAACATGCCCAGCTGTATCCAGTTTCGCACGCCAAGTTGGTTGAGGTCCTCTCGCACCTGAGCCACGGTTTTCCTCTAATGTGGTATTGGATTCGGAGGCTTTCCGAGCTGGAGCGTTGATATAAATTCGCTCTCCATGACCCCCAGCCATCTTAGCCGTTGGACTTTTATTCCTTTAAACAGGTCAGTGTCGATGTAAAGCCCGTTCAAAATTTCGTTGTATCTTCTAATCCATTCTCTCTTTCCATCTATTCAGACGGGACCAAAAATCACCCAAAGAATACAATTGAGGTATCGATACAAGTAGATTTGAATCAATGATAGCTATAACTGGACCCTTAAATCAAAAATCTTATGTCAGGAGTAATTTTATACTACACATTTAGTGACTCGGTCAACCACCAAAGTAACATAATAATATATATATGTCCGAATGAAAAAAAAAATGCGTTATCCATAGCAAAGTTGTTAAAGCAATTTATTTTTTTTTTTTCAATTGAGAGTCTAGCATTTACGAAAATGGATCGCTTATCTATAGCACAACCCATACATATTTTAAAACCTACTACAAAAAGGGTGATTATGTCATAGCCATATATCGTGCATTAGGCCATTACATCCAAAAAAAAAAGTCAGGAAAAAAAATGCGCTCTTTGTCGGGAGGTGTTATAGAATCTTACTCTCTCGAAAACGATGTATCAACTGCCGTCAATTCGGAGCGTTAGGGTCATATGATAACCGATTTTTTTGGCATGTTATTGAAGACTACGACTTTGAGAATATGTGGTTTCAACAATACGATGCCACATCATGCCACACAACTCAAGCAAATATTTCTTTACTGCAAGAGAAATTTCCTGGCCGCGTAATTTCTCGTCGTTGCAATATTAACACTCCACCAAGATCATGTGATTTAACATCGCTGTGTCAAAAAGTAGCCGAAAATTACCTCAACATAATATAAAAGAAATATCATGAAACAAATATTTTATGTGTTTTGTTAACGTTAGCTTTTGTAACTGCAAAACGGATAACCCTATCCTTAACAAGTTAGCTTACAAAGACATTCTCTGTACTATATTGGACGTATTTCCGCGAGAGTTTTCAAGAGATTAATGGTGGTAAAATTAAGTGGCGCAACAGTCCGTTGAAAACCTGGGACTGTTGTCAAGGATAGAGGAGACCTACAGTTTTAAGCCGAATCCGAACTGCTTATTTGAGAAAGCGCTTTTCATGACAAGATTGCTCTTGGAAGAGTTATCAATTCCTTGCAAGAGGAACTTTAAATGAAATGGTGGGGATTGAATCCAAGACTTCTACCATGACAGCCCAACGGCCTTAACATTATGCCACGGGTACAACGTATATTAATAAAGAGTTTATAAATTAAGCTAATCATTGTAATGCCATTACTGACTGTATCGAGATATCAACATGTAAAAAGAAGCTGGTATTTCTTTTTCAATCATCTATCATTTGGTACCGATATTATTATAATTGTGTCTATTGGTCTAATGTTATTCGCCGTAAAAACATTTTCTTGTTTGTTACTATTTCACATTCAAGCTCAAATTTCTCGAAATCACCCAAACCAATTTTAAAAATATTATGAGTATGCATATATTAATCTTTAAATAAATTTTCTTTTGGTTCCTAACTTATAAGTGTACGCACTAGACCAAACTTGTAGTTAATGTGGGCAAAACTCCTTTTAACAACATATTGGTTGAATTAACTTGGTGAGACTGAACTCTACCTCAAATAATTGACTTTGTAAAAAAATGTTTAGAATATACGTTATTTTTATTTTACACAGTTTTCACTTTAATGTTATTGCATGTAATGTAATTCTTTTGTTTACTCATTTATTTTTTGTTTTCATTATTATTTTTTCATAAATAATTGTATAGTAATAAAATTTGTTTTTTTTTTTTGTTTATATGTCCAATTCATCTTTTGAATCTTTTAATAAACTTTTTAATTTTAGCTTGTTACCATAATATTTCAATGCTGGATTCTCTTAAGTTAAATGTACAATTTGTTGTTTAGTTAATAAAATGTATTCCTAACCTTCATCCTAATTTATTTATCTAATAAATGTATTTGTTTTATCTTCAGCTATAAATAGTATTAATTTAATTTTTTTTAACAATACGTGTGAGTATAAATTTCAATGATCTTGTTTTTTAAATATACTTAAATAAAAATTAACCTTAGAATTTTAAGATATTCTGTGGATCGTTGTATTAATAAAATTATTTGTTATAAAAGGGTTTTTTGGATATTTTGTATGAAATTAAAAAAAATATATAGAAATGAAAGAACATACAAATTGTTTTTACAGTATTATTTTTCTTTTATCAGTTATATTTTATGTCATTTATTTTGTCGATTTTTATTTTTTTTTAAATTGTAAAATTTTTTATTGATAAATCGACATTGTAACCGGAGTTAGGTTTTGCGTGTGTTATACGTATTTCACTTTTTCAGCATAACTAGCAGCAGCAAAACGGACTGAACACAATGATGATTTGAATATAGCTTGCGACACTGTAAAAGTTCAAAATTTAAAAAAGTAAAGCAGTTATGAAATACTATAGTGTAGAACAGAACGATGTGTTATTTTGTAAGGTTTTCCTTCTGATTGATAGGTGTTCTCTTATCAACTAAATTTGTAAAAACACTTTTATGATAATATTATTTTTAATGTAATAACTTAGAAAAATCAAACAAAAATTAAGGTAAATTCATCAAATTATACCACTTCCTTGAAACAAATATACTGCCTAAATTTAAATTAATTTTTCTGGCTAGCTTAAACAATAAATTTATAACTATTAACTTTGCATCAAATTAATTACAAATGTTTAAAATTGATTAGTTACAATGAGGTCTAAGATTTTTGGGAGACAGTTAACTAATTTTTGAAATATCACTGATCTTAATACAATTTAAGATCTGTCAATATTTTCTAAGCTGGCTAATCACGAGCAGCCAAGGGGCTCACAGATCCAATTTGGCACTTATCATTGGACTCTATATATGTAGTCACTCGAAACTAACAGAACTTCAAAATTTTCGAAAATGCTACTGATGCGGGCGAGCTCAATGTAAAATTTGAATTCTAGAAAATAAGAAATCCACCAAACAAAATTGGCATGGAGCTTAATCAAAACAATAAAAATATAAAATGATTAGATAGGTCATGTGTGCTTATAAGTATATTGTAAAAAGGACCCTGACTTTATGGCAAAATGTCGAAAAGGATGGAGAAAGAAGATAAAGCCATAATTCTCCTGAGTGTATATCATAGTAGCACTTAGAGTTTAGCACTAATACATCACTGTGCCCGTCAGAATCAATTTTAAAGTATAGATTCTTTTGTGGGATAAGCGCAAAGACCTTAAGACAAATATGCACCGGTATCTCTTTTGGAATTCTTCCCTATTTTTCTAACGCTCGCAATTTGCTTATTTTATTTAGTTATGTATGGAAAAAAATTGAATTTTGTTTATATTTTCTTTCAAATCAAATGTCTGTTTTAAACGAATACGAATTTGTCATTAACTTGGAAGTTTAACAAACAAAATTTAATGCTTTATTCACTTGGTCGACGAAAATGGTAAAGAAGACTGGACATTTTGAAGAGTTCGTGGCTTTATGTACGTAAACAAAATAGGATAGGAAGCTAACGACTGTGCAATTATAAGACTTAACACAAATTTGTATTGCAAAAAGAAAAACTAAATTTCAAATATCCTTATCTAAAGTTTATCAATAATAATGAATGCTAAGTAGTAGTTCTTATATGAAGACGAAATGAAATTAGTTAATGTATATAAATTTTCTGTCTCACAACTATAAGATGTTGTCTAAGAACGATCTTATTCTAATTTATTTCATATGGCAAAGCAAATATATACAATAAATTTATCATATTTTTTTTGAAAAATAATGTATTTAATGTCATGTGGAAATTTCTTTGCTCAACAGAAATAATTCAGCTTCTATAAGAAAACAAACAAAGAAAACGTGTAAAAGTTTATTTTGTTTAAGCTTTCATTTTTTTAAATGTATTAAAATTTGTTGCCAAACTTTTTTGGTCAATTATTTAAATTATGCAAATAAAAACAAATACAAACATTTTATCCGGATGGGCGGCGTCTGTCTATTGAGATACATAAATTAATTGAAACATATAATTAATCAGTTATATTTGTTTTTGTTTTTAAATCTAATGATTTTAAACTTACTGGACAAAAATAGACAAACCAGAACTAGGAACACTTAAAGGAAGGTGACGGTTGGTACATAAACATTTTGAAGTATTGAGAACATTATATGTGTGAATTTTGAGATAGTTGAGAAGTAGACACAAAAAACTTCAAAGAAATAGCTTTTTTTGGATAAAAAGCTGACAACTCTTTCTCATGCATGGTCACCATACAATTTTGTCCCATCTTCTTTACTTCTTCTACTTGCAAACTTAGTGCAATTATTACCATTCTGTGATATTAATGTTTTACGTTCAAGTGTTTATTTTTATTGTAAAATATAATATTGCCATTTATTTGTTTCTTAATTTATTAAAACTTTTTTCTTAATTTTTGAATGGAAATTGCAATAAAAATAAAAATAAGAAACTTTTAAAAATCAAAGTTAAAAACAAATACATACATATAATCAACACCCTTGAAGATACTGGGCATTTCCAGCAAAACCTTGGTCGGAATCAAATGTATATAAGAATGTTTTTATTTTTATTTTTCATAATGCAAACAATTGATTAAAAAAGTCTTCAAAAACAATTTAATAAAATTTCTTTGGAAGTTTCCATTACGTGCCTACATATATACAATTTGGAAATTTATATCCAAATATCTTTAACATATGCTTTTTTACTTCTATTTTATTTAAAACATAATTTTTGGAGTTATTTACATAACAGGATAGTTTAATATTCATTACAATTACGTACATGCATTTATTTAATTATTGGCATATGTAAGACAAAGTGGCGATACTTTACTTTAATTAAATGAATGTGTTGAGTTCGTTGAACATGAGTTAGTAATGTTTCACATTTAACGTTTTAGTGTTTCGGAGGATTGATTGTTCAGTAATGGGTGAAGAAAATGTACATTAGCCTACAAATGTATCAACGATGCAATTAATTCTGAAACATGCAAAATATTAAAACTAAACATGAAAACGCCTGGCTCCATTTGAAACAAATTATAGACTTCAATAAAATACTAAAATACTTAAAAATTTTAATTTAATATAGCCAGATTAAATAATAAACATAAGAAAATTTAATACATGCAAATACGTAGTACAAAGTAATTCAAACAAAAAGATTTATGTATGTATATGTGCGATTCATTGACTTCATATAAAATTTGAAAATAGAAATTATATTAATATATCAATGAACATGTATGTTTATTTTTTGGTAGAAAAGTTAAAAATGTGGTTTGTGTTGTAACTTAAATAGCTTTACAAAATATGATCACGAAAATCTAAAATATTCGATTGTTAAATTTTGTTAGTGTTTTTTTTTATACTTGAACTTTAGAATTTTATAATGTTGGAAGTAAACATCTTTTCTCTATCAAAGTGAATTAGTACTTGTCTTTCTTTTGTTTATTTTACACGCTTTAAATTATTTGTCTTAATGGATTTACATTTTTTCTTACTAAAAACAGATGAATATGCAGTGAAAAATACGACAATAATCAATATATAATTCCCGGTTTTATTTTGCGTTTCAAACCTTCTCTCAAAGGGGACTGGTATCAGAGTCTCGATCCTGTATTGCTGTGATGGATTGTTGTAAGGCGTTTGGTGTTAGCCATTCTCTGCAAAAAGAAAGATATCATTGTAACTATAAATTTCGAATGTATTTATACATTTGTAGAAGTAGAAGTTGAATTTTTTTAAAGATCAGATTTGGAATGTAACTAAAAAGCAAACAAATAAAATACTAACTTTTTAAAATGCCCAATCAAAGAAAAATCATAAATCTTCTAAAAAAGGAGGAAACTTCAATTTGAAACTATTAATATTATTGGTTTCAGGAGTAAAAAGAAATAACTCTTAATTTAATTTCATTGTAATAGGTGAAACATGATTTGATTAAAATTGTATGTTTTTTGTTTTAAGCATTAGAAATTAACAAATCTTATGATAGACCAAGAGCCGGCAGCAAATTTTGGGAGTAAACTGATAACCAAAAATATATAAATGTATGTGTAGATTTTGGTGTCGAAGTGATAACCATTTAAATGGATAGATAAACAAAAGGGGATGGTGCAATGATGTCAAAAAAATGTGTCCAAGACGTTTTACTTTCAGCTTTCGCCTTCCAAGACGCATTTTTAACACTTTTTAACAGAATTTTGCAAATTAGATGAACCATGAGATCACCAATTAACCTAGAGATATTTTTTGAGCTAGTGAATATTCAGCGAAGTAGAAAGAAGCGCCGTAAAGAAGGACAGTAAGTGTAGAAGGTAGTTACTTAAAAGCGGAGAAGGATTCGCCTTTTTTGGGTATAGGCTGAACAAATGCTATTTTCCATCAACTCAGAATGAGACCTAAAGAGTAGGATAGATGAAAAAGATTAAATGTATATAGCAAATTCAGCAACTATTTCTGGAGGAAATAACGGATGAGACGGATCTTTACTCCACTCTCTTATAGATTTAAAAAATTATTATCCATGCTTTTGATGTTATAATTTGTATTATAAAAAACGACACAATGAAGTAAGGCTACTAATAGTCGGTCAACATAAACGGTTACCGCTTTGACTCTCTTACGTAAAAATGAGGTCAGAATCTGTCCCAAGGATGTCACATCGTGTAATCGTCTACGAAAAATGCTTTCATCGCGTTCACCAGTACATTGACGCTCACCTTTGCACACACTTTTTAGTTTATGTCTGTGTCAATGTTATTGGGAAACAAGGACTCGATTTTGGAATTGTCCCAACAATGACATTGCGGAATTTGATACCTATTGAATGCATATTTTTAAAGTAATTCTATAGCCACGTACAATATGGAAATTAAGTTGTCAGATTGTTTTATAACTTAATTTTAAAATACAGGTTAGTTTTATTTGTTTTTCCATACTTTCACAATCATTTTTATAAGAACTTTGGGTATTGAAAGAGAATTCGACAGAATTCCAACAGAGACAAAGGAAAGAACAAACCTTAACAGAATTGTCCACATTTTACTAAGGCTCTATTTATTTCGTAATGTATGGTTACCATTGGTTTTTTGCTATGAATTGAAAAATAGTCAGGAACAATAGGAAACTGATAACCAAAAATATATAAATGTATGTGTAGATTTTGGGGTCGAAGTGATAACCATTTAAATGGATAGATAAACAAAAGGGGATGGTGCAATGATGTCAAAAAAATGTGTCCAAGACGTTTTACTTTCAGCTTTCGCCTTCCAAGACGCATTTTTAACACTTTTTAACAGAATTTTGCAAATTAGATGAACCATGAGATCACCAATTAACCTAGAGATATTTTTTGAGCTAGTGAATATTCAGCGAAGTAGAAAGAAGCGCCGTAAAGAAGGACAGTAAGTGTAGAAGGTAGTTACTTAAAAGCGGAGAAGGATTCGCCTTTTTTGGGTATAGGCTGAACAAATGCTATTTTCCATCAACTCAGAATGAGACCTAAAGAGTAGGATAGATGAAAAAGATTAAATGTATATAGCAAATTCAGCAACTATTTCTGGAGGAAATAACGGATGAGACGGATCTTTACTCCACTCTCTTATAGATTTAAAAAATTATTATCCATGCTTTTGATGTTATAATTTGTATTATAAAAAACGACACAATGAAGTAAGGCTACTAATAGTCGGTCAACATAAACGGTTACCGCTTTGACTCTCTTACGTAAAAATGAGGTCAGAATCTGTCCCAAGGATGTCACATCGTGTAATCGTCTACGAAAAATGCTTTCATCGCGTTCACCAGTACATTGACGCTCACCTTTGCACACACTTTTTAGTTTATGTCTGTGTCAATGTTATTGGGAAACAAGGACTCGATTTTGGAATTGTCCCAACAATGACATTGCGGAATTTGATACCTATTGAATGCATATTTTTAAAGTAATTCTATAGCCACGTACAATATGGAAATTAAGTTGTCAGATTGTTTTATAACTTAATTTTAAAATACAGGTTAGTTTTATTTGTTTTTCCATACTTTCACAATCATTTTTATAAGAACTTTGGGTATTGAAAGAGAATTCGACAGAATTCCAACAGAGACAAAGGAAAGAACAAACCTTAACAGAATTGTCCACATTTTACTAAGGCTCTATTTATTTCGTAATGTATGGTTACCATTGGTTTTTTGCTATGAATTGAAAAATAGTCAGGAACAATAGGAAGGTCTAACTTATTAATTCTTTACCTTTAATGATTAGAATCGAAGTAGAGATTAACCCTGTGTGCCCGAGATAGCTTTTTATCTTGCCGCATTTTAACAGAACGCAAGCAAATAGTGGTGATCACTCCTGTCATGCTTGCCTTGGGGTCCTTCTTTAAACTCAAATTTAATTTAAAAGCAAAGTTTCAGATTCAGATAGAATTAAAGTTAAAACACCCTAAAAAACTTATGGCCAAACTTAAACTACAAAAGAAAATCCTGTTTGTGTGATTATTTTTTGTTTATTGGTTCTTATAAATTATTAAGGATTTTGAAATTTTAAAAACATTTCACTTTGGAGCGTGAGTTTCTGGTTGAAGTCTAGAAAAACACTCTTAGTCTGTAAATATTTATATACATAAGCACATGAAAAAATAACCTTCATTTTGATGGCAGACAGAAATTTAGGGAAAGGAGAGAAAAGGTACTAAATTTAGTTGTATCCAAATTTTTAAACTATGCTTTTTGAAAACAGTTGCAAAACAATTTTTTTCTAAAATTTATACATTTTTTTAAAACTGTTTAAAAAAACTAAATTGTAGCAAATTTAAGCCACAAATTATAATAAAATTCCAATTTTAAGAGAGAACTGTTATCTCAAAGTCATTGACCTTAGATTAACTAAAAAATAATGTCTAGTCAAATTAGAGTGTGTGTGACAAAAGTGTGTTGCAATACTCCATAATTTGAAAAAAGTAAAGTTAATGCAGATCTGCTTATAAGTTGGTTCATCAAAACATAAACACTCACCTTGGTAAACATCTTTGTAGAAATGGCACACATGAGCTAAAATGCGCTAAACGATTGACCCAACTTGGAATTTCTTGGCCGCAAAGGATCTAAAAGAAACACAGTTTGTACTTTTATATTCGAATTTAATTCATATTCGTGGAGTGCTTACCTGTGTAAGTGAGCTGGAAAAATGATTGCAATTATTATTCATCAAATGGTAGCGGTCACCTCGAAACTGATTACCCAGCTCTTCAACTATCCGTCGCACTTCTTCGTAAGTAAAATCTGTGCATCCGATTTGTATACTTTGTCTGAATTGAAATTGCTCGCCCAGTTCGTCATGGTCGCGCGGAGTGATTTCGAAAACTCCCGTAAAAGGAAAGGGATGTCCACCATAAGCGAATTCTGTGCCAAATATTTCAACTCCCGAATGGAAAACACCCAAGCCAATGGAGGTAGTATACTCATTTATCCAATACTGTAAGGACACGGAGTAAAGAATAAAGCCCTTATGTATTTTTTATTACTATACCATATCATAGACATTTAGAATAACTGGTTCCCGATTTCCCATATTGGCGGGCAACAGTTCGTCGCTTCCACTATCCTTGGGAACACCAAGACAACTGGGAAATGGCAAATTACAAGGAAGACCGTTGGAAAACATTACACAACAATAATTAACAAATAAAATCGAGGAATTTCAGGCGAGATAAACTGAATCAATCTTAAATTGGCTGGAAAACAGATTTTAATGGCTTTAAACAGTCACGGAATGATTTCTAGACTACTCGATAGATATGAAACAAGCTTTAAGGCGAACGGTAGAACGGCGATAAGCGATATTTAAAAATAACTAAAAAATAAATATAAAGGGCACATAGGATAATCAAGACGTGATTTGGACGACGCCGACAAAGACAGAACACTGAACAGTGGTGTTCTGGTTGGAGAAATAATTTTGATGAAGTTTTTGAATTAGAAAATACCGTGTGTTAATCTTAAAAAAAAAAGATGACTAGGGAATTTTCTTGCGATGAAACAAACTGAACTCCATATTCATTACTTCTTCTTTGAAGCGAAGCGACGAATACAACACAAATGTTTTTTTTTCACCAAAAAAAAGATCTGTTGTGCCTCAAAATTTAGTTTGAAAATGGCTCCTGCATAGTATAAAATATCACAACTCAACAAAGCCACTATTAATGGATAGTTTTACGATTTGTTGTTAAATAAAGTTATGTTTCTGTAGTTTGAGAATACTTTTTTTGGAAATGGTTGTTTACAAATTGTACGTCGAAGATTTTTTCGTGAGGTAATGACATGACAGCTGGCAGAGAAAATTTTGTTTTTCTTTGACACTTAAATTTAAAATGCACAATCAGAACGACAACATTGAGAAGTCAAAATAATTTGTTTAGAGTAGTGAAAATGTGTAACTTAACGAAAAACTATATGCTTAGGTATGGTGTACACTTCGAATTCACTTTGTTCGATGTGATTATATTTACACAAAACCATAGCTTTAGCCAAATTAAAATTAGTAATATATTTCTTGCAACGTTTTAGACATGGGTGGAATCGACAGATAGATTGCAAACATATACTTAAAGTATTAATACAATGAAATAATTGTCGGTCTGCACCGCAACAAATATAATTTGAAAAAAAAAAACGTTTTCATGACAGCCATTATAAATAATAGTGAAAATGTAAATGTTTTGTTTTCGTTTTTATTTTAAGTTAAAACTTATTTTATCTTTTAAATAAATTGAACTAAAAACTTTATTGCGTATGTATACTAAACATTCGTATTTTTAACGATGTAATCGATTTTATATTTATGAATTTTAACACCAACTAATAAATTAAAATTTGTGTGCTGCTACACATTTTATAACAATCGATTTGAATGTTTTATTGGATACGCCATCTTGGAACAGGATGTTCGTTAAATTTCTAGGGTCAAACCCTGAAATCCGACCGGATTTTGAGGTCTGTATACAATAAAGGAGCGGAGGCACCCTCGCCCCAAATTATTTTAAGTAAATCATTTTTTTTCACTCGAGTTTTTCAATAAATAATTTATTGTGAAACCAAGTAGATATAAATATAAACGGAAAAAACAATTATCTGAAACTAAATGTTAGGATTAAAGAACGGAACCTTTCGAGCTTTTTTTCGCCGAAAAATCGTTGATGATTTCGTTGAAATCCAGTTCTCTGAGTAATTCGCTTTCAATGCTCAGCTTCCATAGAAGGTTTTGTCCCATCGTAGTTCGAAGCATATTTTGTATAATTTTCATTTTTGAAAATGAGCGTTATACTACGTTTCCACCGGGCACTAAACCGAGATTTAGCTAGATTTATCACAAATCTATTTAAAATCTCACAGATTTACAATAGAAATTTTAATCTCCTCAAATGAAGATTTCAAATAAAACTCATTGAAATCTACTTGCAAACATTAGTTTGTCAAATCAAACAAACTTTTGTTTCCGAGAATAATTGTTGAACTGGCCCATTTAAACGCTCATTTCGTTTATTAACAGATGGAAATGTCAACAAAAACTATCTGCCTCACCATATGATTCAAATTGAAAACAATAAACAACTCAAAAACGAAAGAAATCAAAAACGAAATAAAATGTAAGTATACAAAAATAATAAACACATAGGTACAAGAATAAAATAAAACTAATAACGATTGGTTGTTATGACAACGTCAAATTAATCTTCTTTTCTTTGGTGGAAACACCTCACGATTTATTTTAAATAATTTGCCTTAAATCTCGGATTATTTTCTGGTGGAAACGTACTATTACTATCAAAATCAAATACATTCTCAATTGATTTTCAAGGTTTGGAAATGTAGTTCTGAAATTTTGATTTTCGAGAATTTGGTAGTAAAATAGTTTCGGCGATTTATCATCCTCTATGTGGGGGTCCCCGTTTGTCAAGGCCATGGGGCTTTTGCCTGGTTGCCCTGCCCCAAATTCGGCCCTGCCTAAAATTATCAAATGGATGTTTAAATAGCCATAGTTAGATATGTATGTTCTATGTGTTAGCACGTGGAAGCATGGTCTGGTGAAATGCATTTGACAAAGGCACAAATCTTAAAACCATGACCAGGGTACAAAAAATAGCACGCATTGGTATCACAGCACAGGTGCCGAGAGGCCACACCCTTTGCGCTTCCACAATCAATGCTCAACTTATAACTGCTAGATCTATTTTAACAAGAGTCAGAAACTAATAGCGAGCTGTAGCTAAGTTACACTTACTTCTAAAAATCTAGCGTCGTTGCTCAAGCTCTGATTCTACAGAAATAATGTGAACTTCACCTACACCCTTGGCAGATACCTACTGTCGTGGGACTCTTAGTATATGATTTGATCATGGGTATCTAATAGGTTTACATTAATCGTAGAGTGACGGTAACAAGTCGAACCGTTAGCTCATTACACATAAATGTGCAGAGTAGAGAACACAGCACCTTGAGCAACTAAGGCTATGAAAGGTGATAACAACACAAGACATTAATACAAGACAGAAGAGAAAGAACAACAGAAAGATAGAACACATGACAACAGCACGCGGTAGGTTTCGAGACGGTCCCCCATCTTTCAACTAACCACGCTCACTGATGCTTGATTTCGGTGATCGATGGGAACTGAAGCTTTATCAGTGACTAGGCTCAATAATCTAACTTAACTTAGTACAATTATATTTTTACAAAATGCATAATAAAAAAAATTTATTGAAATCGATAGCGTTTTGTAGTATTTTTAGTACGACTTTATTTTATGTACAATTTAGTTTCAGTTTTACAAAATTTTAACAAAAATATTTTGTCGATGATAAAATAAGTTTAAAAGTCTATATATTTCTTTGTTGTCAAGTGTTTTAATTCAAAATAAATGTTTACTAGTTTTTTGTGGCTTTTCTTAAAATTTAACCAATTCGCATTTTATAACATGAAAACGTTTTTTTTTTCTGCATAAGCTCTTATAATGCTTCAATAATATTTGATGATCGAAAATGTCATTGTTTTTATTTTTTGAAAAAAAAGATATTACATATTTTTCGAAATTCGATTCATTGAAAATGGGTCATCAATCAGTTTATTTAAAATAACTGTATACAAAAAATATTTTTAAAATAAAATTGCAAACAAAATATGTGTTTATAAATGTTGAATTAAAAAAAACCACTCGAACGGTTTTTAAATACAAATTTTGAAAAAATAAGTTTTTTTTGATAAATTAAATTCAACAATAATTATTAAAGAAATAAAGAATAGAAAATAGAGAAGAACATATGCAAATGTAGTAGAAGATCGAGGGATATAATAGCAACAACGTTTTGACATTATATGTTAGTATGCATATTATACTTGAAGAGGAAAGTTTTTACGGTTATGCTTTGGCAAGAAATAGAAAAAGTATTTATAACAACGCAAAAAAGTACTGCAAGAGTATATATTTGTTTTTCAATTCAATAGGGTGTTCCTGATAATTGGCTTTATTTTTGATATGACTCTTAAATCAAAAAAAATTTTATTTTATCTTTTTTATACCAAAAATGTATTTTCATGTAATTCCTTTAGTTTGTCCGTTTTATATGTATATGTATATATTTATAAAGGGTGAATTTTTAAAAGTTATATGAAAGTTAAAAACAAACACATACAATTGTAAGCGCAAATAGATCCAGAGGAAGCCATCTTTGACGATGACTTTTACATAATTGAAGATCCAAAGAAAAAAGTGGAGGCGGTGGGAGCTGCTTTCCAGCAAGTGTACAAGGTGAATGTTAGCATTCGCCCCAACCACGACCTGGAAAACAGAGCTCTACTTAATCACTTTTACCTACGTAATGATATCACACATTGGCGATCTGAGAACCGCGGTTTCATGCGGTTCAATGACGATTCCTTGGCAAATGCCATAATCGCCGAGCAAACGGGACCAAGTCCCTTGTTAGTGACGAAGGTTGAGCTTCAGCTCATCTTCAACTCAATAAAAAACAAAAAGTCGGCAGGTATCGATGGTATATCCAACGTTGTACTAAGACAATTACCGATGGAAGCAATTGACATTTGCACTACACTCTTCAACAATGCACTGAATAATGCATATTATCCAGTGCATTGGAAGACTGCTGTGGTTCATATTCTCCCGAAAAAGGGAAAGGACAACTCCAACCCGTCAAATCTTCGGTCGATAAGTCTTCTTCCGAGCATCAGCAAAGTTTTCGAAAAGATCATTAATAGGGCTCTGACTAAGTGGGCTGCGGACAACAAAATAATTCCGGATAAACAGTTCGGGTTCAAGGCGGGTCATGACACAATTCATGCTGCATCTAAACTCGTTTCTGATATCCAATGGAATAAATCAAAACAACAATGCACAGGTGCTGTTCTGGTTGATTTGGAAAAGGCCTTTGACACCGTATGGTTAAAGGGTCTGTACCTAAAACTGAGCAGGCTTGGCATAAGCAAGCCATTGTTGTATATACTTTATGATATGCTTAACGGTAGAAAGTTTGTTGTCAAATGTGGCAATGTAACTTCTACCACAACATTCTCAATTAAAAATGGTCTTCAACAGGGAGCGGTGAATTCGCCGACTCTCTTCAGCATTTACACCAGCGATCGGATAGGTAGTCTTACAAAGGCAATTGCGTACGCCGACGATCTAATTGCGTACAGAACGGCCCGAAAGGTTGAGGTTATTAGAATACTCTTGCAGCGTGATTTCGACAAGATTCAGCGATATTGCGACGATTGGAAACTGAAAATAAATGTCCAGAAGTCAGAGACAATTCTGTTCCGGACTCCGTTGGCTAGGGCCACGAGGGATACGTGTAAGAATTGGCGCAAGATGGTCATCGTTGATCTTCACGGGCGGCCATTAGCGAGCAAAAGTGTAGTGAAGTACCTCGGTATCTGGTTAGATCAGTATTTATATTTCGACAGACATATAAATGCTGCTCTAACCAGGGCCATGATCGTGTATGGTTGTCCTGTGTTTTGCAACGTTCCCCTTCCCAGATGGAGAAGTTTCGGGTGTTCGAGCGGCAGTGTTTACGACGCTGTACCGGCTTATATCGAACAGCCGAATCTTCTTATGTGCATTACTATTCCAACGAGGTCCTATACAACGGGGCTCGAATCAACAGAATTGACAATTTCGTAATAAAACTCGAATAAAACTCTTTCGAGGTCACATTGCAAGAGTGATGTCTTCGACCAACAATTTAATTTTCGGGGCGTTCTATCCGAACGACGAGTATTTTGAAAGTGCACGCTTGAGCGGCTTTATTCCACCAGAGGCATTCCTCTTTTTAGACAAATGCGGTCTGATACAGGATAGATTGGCAGTCCCGTTAATCTACCACGTCAGACGAAGAACCGTGGATAAGCGACTCCCGTACAATCGGGACGTCATGGCACAAGGTGGAGCGGAGCTCCTTCGGTTCAGTAGGGCTGTGTGCGAGCGGGACCGAACTGATAGGGTGAAGCAGGAGAACCAGTTTTGGTGGCTTCAATCGGCATTTGATAGTGGGTAGTCAAGCATTGGCCGGCTTACATACTTGTTTTATAGTGGCACAAAAAAAATACAAAACAAAAATTAAAAAATTAAAAAAAAAAACAAAAAAAAATGGAATATAAAAAAAAATAAATAAAAAAAAAAAACATACAAAAAAAGACAGTAAAATATAAAAACAAAAAACGTTAGATTTGCTGCTGTTGTTGTTCTAGTTTTAAGTAGTTTATAGGTAGAATAGGTAGTTTAAGTTAATTTTATTTTTATTTAAGGACCTTATTTAAGTAATTTTTAAGCAAAAATAAAAAGGATATTGATATTATTTTTTTTTTATTTTTCTAATTAATACAAAAATAAATAAAATTGAATCGAAGTTAAAATAGATCTTAGGGCCGAAAGGCATTAGTAGTTAGTGTTATAGTTTAACTTAGAGTGTCCGTATGGGACCATTAAGTTAGTTGTAAGTTATGGACAATAAGGCTAGTTTTATGAATTTTTGTCTAGCTTTAAGATAGGTTTAAGATTGAATAAATAAAAATGAATTTGAAAAACAAAAAAACATAGCTACAAACATATGTGTTTAAACCAAAGTTAAACCTCGCATAGAAATGCGGAAAACCTAACTCGACGTTAAACCGATGCTTATTTTTATAAATAAAAAAAAAAACTTAAACAATTCTGCTTGGGAAAAAGAATTAGCAAAAAACCTAATTTATTTAAGCACTAGCGTGAACACTATTCTACTTGCCGACTGGCCATTTACAAAGTTCAATGAAGATAAAAAATATTTTCCTAAGAACGAAGAATGCATGTTCTTTTGTATGCCCTTTCGTATAATACATAATAAGAATATATACTGTTGAAGTGTAGGTTTAGCTGGCGGTTGCTAGCTGTAGTGGTGTTGAAACTCGTACGCTCGCGTTCGATACAATATGTATTTGAATATGCAAAATATGGCAACATTTAATTTTTAACAAAAAACCTAAACAAATTTACTTTTCTCATTCTTTCTTTAGTAATTTTCTCTTCATTCTTGATCTCCTACCAAGCATTTTGATACACGCAGCGCCATAAACGGCGTGGAGATGAAATAAAAATTTCCGTTCCATAGGAGTACTATAGAAAATATATATACAATGGACGAGCGTTTGATCCATTGGATCCATGAGCTGAGTCACCTCAGTTATCTTCTCATTAACTAGGAGCAAAAGAACAGAAATATCGCTCTGAATGCACAAGCTCACGATTAAATCCAAGAGCATGTGACACATATTGTGCGGCACACTGGTCAGCGTCTGTACCCTGTGGGGCGGCTGAATATAAACTATGGATAGAAGTAACTGACCTATTTATGGTACTAACACGAAGTTAAAAAAAATTAATCATCATCATCATCATCATCATCATCATCATCATCATCATCATCATCATCATCATCATCATCATCATCATCATCATCATCATCATCATCATCATCATCATCATCATCATCATCATCATCATCATCATCATCATCATCATCATCATCATCATCATCATCATCATCATCATCATCATCATCATCATCATCATCATCATCATCATCATCATCATCATCATCATCATCATCATCATCATCATCATCATCATCATCATCATCATCATCATCATCATCATCATCATCATCATCATCATCATCATCATCATCATCATCATCATCATCATCATCATCATCATCATCATCATCATCATCATCATCATCATCATCATCATCATCATCATCATCATCATCATCATCATCATCATCATCATCATCATCATCATCATCATCATCATCATCATCATCATCATCATCATCATCATCATCATCATCATCATCATCATCATCATCATCATCATCATCATCATCATCATCATCATCATCATCATCATCATCATCATCATCATCATCATCATCATCATCATCATCATCATCATCATCATCATCATCATCATCATCATCATCATCATCATCATCATCATCATCATCATCATCATCATCATCATCATCATCATCATCATCATCATCATCATCATCATCATCATCATCATCATCATCATCATCATCATCATCATCATCATCATCATCATCATCATCATCATCATCATCATCATCATCATCATCATCATCATCATCATCATCATCATCATCATCATCATCATCATCATCATCATCATCATCATCATCATCATCATCATCATCATCATCATCATCATCATCATCATCATCATCATCATCATCATCATCATCATCATCATCATCATCATCATCATCATCATCATCATCATCATCATCATCATCATCATCATCATCATCATCATCATCATCATCATCATCATCATCATCATCATCATCATCATCATCATCATCATCATCATCATCATCATCATCATCATCATCATCATCATCATCATCATCATCATCATCATCATCATCATCATCATCATCATCATCATCATCATCATCATCATCATCATCATCATCATCATCATCATCATCATCATCATCATCATCATCATCATCATCATCATCATCATCATCATCATCATCATCATCATCATCATCATCATCATCATCATCATCATCATCATCATCATCATCATCATCATCATCATCATCATCATCATCATCATCATCATCATCATCATCATCATCATCATCATCATCATCATCATCATCATCATCATCATCATCATCATCATCATCATCATCATCATCATCATCATCATCATCATCATCATCATCATCATCATCATCATCATCATCATCATCATCATCATCATCATCATCATCATCATCATCATCATCATCATCATCATCATCATCATCATCATCATCATCATCATCATCATCATCATCATCATCATCATCATCATCATCATCATCATCATCATCATCATCATCATCATCATCATCATCATCATCATCATCATCATCATCATCATCATCATCATCATCATCATCATCATCATCATCATCATCATCATCATCATCATCATCATCATCATCATCATCATCATCATCATCATCATCATCATCATCATCATCATCATCATCATCATCATCATCATCATCATCATCATCATCATCATCATCATCATCATCATCATCATCATCATCATCATCATCATCATCATCATCATCATCATCATCATCATCATCATCATCATCATCATCATCATCATCATCATCATCATCATCATCATCATCATCATCATCATCATCATCATCATCATCATCATCATCATCATCATCATCATCATCATCATCATCATCATCATCATCATCATCATCATCATCATCATCATCATCATCATCATCATCATCATCATCATCATCATCATCATCATCATCATCATCATCATCATCATCATCATCATCATCATCATCATCATCATCATCATCATCATCATCATCATCATCATCATCATCATCATCATCATCATCATCATCATCATCATCATCATCATCATCATCATCATCATCATCATCATCATCATCATCATCATCATCATCATCATCATCATCATCATCATCATCATCATCATCATCATCATCATCATCATCATCATCATCATCATCATCATCATCATCATCATCATCATCATCATCATCATCATCATCATCATCATCATCATCATCATCATCATCATCATCATCATCATCATCATCATCATCATCATCATCATCATCATCATCATCATCATCATCATCATCATCATCATCATCATCATCATCATCATCATCATCATCATCATCATCATCATCATCATCATCATCATCATCATCATCATCATCATCATCATCATCATCATCATCATCATCATCATCATCATCATCATCATCATCATCATCATCATCATCATCATCATCATCATCATCATCATCATCATCATCATCATCATCATCATCATCATCATCATCATCATCATCATCATCATCATCATCATCATCATCATCATCATCATCATCATCATCATCATCATCATCATCATCATCATCATCATCATCATCATCATCATCATCATCATCATCATCATCATCATCATCATCATCATCATCATCATCATCATCATCATCATCATCATCATCATCATCATCATCATCATCATCATCATCATCATCATCATCATCATCATCATCATCATCATCATCATCATCATCATCATCATCATCATCATCATCATCATCATCATCATCATCATCATCATCATCATCATCATCATCATCATCATCATCATCATCATCATCATCATCATCATCATCATCATCATCATCATCATCATCATCATCATCATCATCATCATCATCATCATCATCATCATCATCATCATCATCATCATCATCATCATCATCATCATCATCATCATCATCATCATCATCATCATCATCATCATCATCATCATCATCATCATCATCATCATCATCATCATCATCATCATCATCATCATCATCATCATCATCATCATCATCATCATCATCATCATCATCATCATCATCATCATCATCATCATCATCATCATCATCATCATCATCATCATCATCATCATCATCATCATCATCATCATCATCATCATCATCATCATCATCATCATCATCATCATCATCATCATCATCATCATCATCATCATCATCATCATCATCATCATCATCATCATCATCATCATCATCATCATCATCATCATCATCATCATCATCATCATCATCATCATCATCATCATCATCATCATCATCATCATCATCATCATCATCATCATCATCATCATCATCATCATCATCATCATCATCATCATCATCATCATCATCATCATCATCATCATCATCATCATCATCATCATCATCATCATCATCATCTCATCATCATCATCATCATCATCATCATCATCATCATCATCATCATCATCATCATCATCATCATCATCATCATCATCATCATCATCATCATCATCATCATCATCATCATCATCATCATCATCATCATCATCATCATCATCATCATCATCATCATCATCATCATCATCATCATCATCATCATCATCATCATCATCATCATCATCATCATCATCATCATCATCATCATCATCATCATCATCATCATCATCATCATCATCATCATCATCATCATCATCATCATCATCATCATCATCATCATCATCATCATCATCATCATCATCATCATCATCATCATCATCATCATCATCATCATCATCATCATCATCATCATCATCATCATCATCATCATCATCATCATCATCATCATCATCATCATCATCATCATCATCATCATCATCATCATCATCATCATCATCATCATCATCATCATCATCATCATCATCATCATCATCATCATCATCATCATCATCATCATCATCATCATCATCATCATCATCATCATCATCATCATCATCATCATCATCATCATCATCATCATCATCATCATCATCATCATCATCATCATCATCATCATCATCATCATCATCATCATCATCATCATCATCATCATCATCATCATCATCATCATCATCATCATCATCATCATCATCATCATCATCATCATCATCATCATCATCATCATCATCATCATCATCATCATCATCATCATCATCATCATCATCATCATCATCATCATCATCATCATCATCATCATCATCATCATCATCATCATCATCATCATCATCATCATCATCATCATCATCATCATCATCATCATCATCATCATCATCATCATCATCATCATCATCATCATCATCATCATCATCATCATCATCATCATCATCATCATCATCATCATCATCATCATCATCATCATCATCATCATCATCATCATCATCATCATCATCATCATCATCATCATCATCATCATCATCATCATCATCATCATCATCATCATCATCATCATCATCATCATCATCATCATCATCATCATCATCATCATCATCATCATCATCATCATCATCATCATCATCATCATCATCATCATCATCATCATCATCATCATCATCATCATCATCATCATCATCATCATCATCATCATCATCATCATCATCATCATCATCATCATCATCATCATCATCATCATCATCATCATCATCATCATCATCATCATCATCATCATCATCATCATCATCATCATCATCATCATCATCATCATCATCATCATCATCATCATCATCATCATCATCATCATCATCATCATCATCATCATCATCATCATCATCATCATCATCATCATCATCATCATCATCATCATCATCATCATCATCATCATCATCATCATCATCATCATCATCATCATCATCATCATCATCATCATCATCATCATCATCATCATCATCATCATCATCATCATCATCATCATCATCATCATCATCATCATCATCATCATCATCATCATCATCATCATCATCATCATCATCATCATCATCATCATCATCATCATCATCATCATCATCATCATCATCATCATCATCATCATCATCATCATCATCATCATCATCATCATCATCATCATCATCATCATCATCATCATCATCATCATCATCATCATCATCATCATCATCATCATCATCATCATCATCATCATCATCATCATCATCATCATCATCATCATCATCATCATCATCATCATCATCATCATCATCATCATCATCATCATCATCATCATCATCATCATCATCATCATCATCATCATCATCATCATCATCATCATCATCATCATCATCATCATCATCATCATCATCATCATCATCATCATCATCATCATCATCATCATCATCATCATCATCATCATCATCATCATCATCATCATCATCATCATCATCATCATCATCATCATCATCATCATCATCATCATCATCATCATCATCATCATCATCATCATCATCATCATCATCATCATCATCATCATCATCATCATCATCATCATCATCATCATCATCATCATCATCATCATCATCATCATCATCATCATCATCATCATCATCATCATCATCATCATCATCATCATCATCATCATCATCATCATCATCATCATCATCATCATCATCATCATCATCATCATCATCATCATCATCATCATCATCATCATCATCATCATCATCATCATCATCATCATCATCATCATCATCATCATCATCATCATCATCATCATCATCATCATCATCATCATCATCATCATCATCATCATCATCATCATCATCATCATCATCATCATCATCATCATCATCATCATCATCATCATCATCATCATCATCATCATCATCATCATCATCATCATCATCATCATCATCATCATCATCATCATCATCATCATCATCATCATCATCATCATCATCATCATCATCATCATCATCATCATCATCATCATCATCATCATCATCATCATCATCATCATCATCATCATCATCATCATCATCATCATCATCATCATCATCATCATCATCATCATCATCATCATCATCATCATCATCATCATCATCATCATCATCATCATCATCATCATCATCATCATCATCATCATCATCATCATCATCATCATCATCATCATCATCATCATCATCATCATCATCATCATCATCATCATCATCATCATCATCATCATCATCATCATCATCATCATCATCATCATCATCATCATCATCATCATCATCATCATCATCATCATCATCATCATCATCATCATCATCATCATCATCATCATCATCATCATCATCATCATCATCATCATCATCATCATCATCATCATCATCATCATCATCATCATCATCATCATCATCATCATCATCATCATCATCATCATCATCATCATCATCATCATCATCATCATCATCATCATCATCATCATCATCATCATCATCATCATCATCATCATCATCATCATCATCATCATCATCATCATCATCATCATCATCATCATCATCATCATCATCATCATCATCATCATCATCATCATCATCATCATCATCATCATCATCATCATCATCATCATCATCATCATCATCATCATCATCATCATCATCATCATCATCATCATCATCATCATCATCATCATCATCATCATCATCATCATCATCATCATCATCATCATCATCATCATCATCATCATCATCATCATCATCATCATCATCATCATCATCATCATCATCATCATCATCATCATCATCATCATCATCATCATCATCATCATCATCATCATCATCATCATCATCATCATCATCATCATCATCATCATCATCATCATCATCATCATCATCATCATCATCATCATCATCATCATCATCATCATCATCATCATCATCATCATCATCATCATCATCATCATCATCATCATCATCATCATCATCATCATCATCATCATCATCATCATCATCATCATCATCATCATCATCATCATCATCATCATCATCATCATCATCATCATCATCATCATCATCATCATCATCATCATCATCATCATCATCATCATCATCATCATCATCATCATCATCATCATCATCATCATCATCATCATCATCATCATCATCATCATCATCATCATCATCATCATCATCATCATCATCATCATCATCATCATCATCATCATCATCATCATCATCATCATCATCATCATCATCATCATCATCATCATCATCATCATCATCATCATCATCATCATCATCATCATCATCATCATCATCATCATCATCATCATCATCATCATCATCATCATCATCATCATCATCATCATCATCATCATCATCATCATCATCATCATCATCATCATCATCATCATCATCATCATCATCATCATCATCATCATCATCATCATCATCATCATCATCATCATCATCATCATCATCATCATCATCATCATCATCATCATCATCATCATCATCATCATCATCATCATCATCATCATCATCATCATCATCATCATCATCATCATCATCATCATCATCATCATCATCATCATCATCATCATCATCATCATCATCATCATCATCATCATCATCATCATCATCATCATCATCATCATCATCATCATCATCATCATCATCATCATCATCATCATCATCATCATCATCATCATCATCATCATCATCATCATCATCATCATCATCATCATCATCATCATCATCATCATCATCATCATCATCATCATCATCATCATCATCATCATCATCATCATCATCATCATCATCATCATCATCATCATCATCATCATCATCATCATCATCATCATCATCATCATCATCATCATCATCATCATCATCATCATCATCATCATCATCATCATCATCATCATCATCATCATCATCATCATCATCATCATCATCATCATCATCATCATCATCATCATCATCATCATCATCATCATCATCATCATCATCATCATCATCATCATCATCATCATCATCATCATCATCATCATCATCATCATCATCATCATCATCATCATCATCATCATCATCATCATCATCATCATCATCATCATCATCATCATCATCATCATCATCATCATCATCATCATCATCATCATCATCATCATCATCATCATCATCATCATCATCATCATCATCATCATCATCATCATCATCATCATCATCATCATCATCATCATCATCATCATCATCATCATCATCATCATCATCATCATCATCATCATCATCATCATCATCATCATCATCATCATCATCATCATCATCATCATCATCATCATCATCATCATCATCATCATCATCATCATCATCATCATCATCATCATCATCATCATCATCATCATCATCATCATCATCATCATCATCATCATCATCATCACATCATCATCATCATCATCATCATCATCATCATCATCATCATCATCATCATCATCATCATCATCATCATCATCATCATCATCATCATCATCATCATCATCATCATCATCATCATCATCATCATCATCATCATCATCATCATCATCATCATCATCATCATCATCATCATCATCATCATCATCATCATCATCATCATCATCATCATCATCATCATCATCATCATCATCATCATCATCATCATCATCATCATCATCATCATCATCATCATCATCATCATCATCATCATCATCATCATCATCATCATCATCATCATCATCATCATCATCATCATCATCATCATCATCATCATCATCATCATCATCATCATCATCATCATCATCATCATCATCATCATCATCATCATCATCATCATCATCATCATCATCATCATCATCATCATCATCATCATCATCATCATCATCATCATCATCATCATCATCATCATCATCATCATCATCATCATCATCATCATCATCATCATCATCATCATCATCATCATCATCATCATCATCATCATCATCATCATCATCATCATCATCATCATCATCATCATCATCATCATCATCATCATCATCATCATCATCATCATCATCATCATCATCATCATCATCATCATCATCATCATCATCATCATCATCATCATCATCATCATCATCATCATCATCATCATCATCATCATCATCATCATCATCATCATCATCATCATCATCATCATCATCATCATCATCATCATCATCATCATCATCATCATCATCATCATCATCATCATCATCATCATCATCATCATCATCATCATCATCATCATCATCATCATCATCATCATCATCATCATCATCATCATCATCATCATCATCATCATCATCATCATCATCATCATCATCATCATCATCATCATCATCATCATCATCATCATCATCATCATCATCATCATCATCATCATCATCATCATCATCATCATCATCATCATCATCATCATCATCATCATCATCATCATCATCATCATCATCATCATCATCATCATCATCATCATCATCATCATCATCATCATCATCATCATCATCATCATCATCATCATCATCATCATCATCATCATCATCATCATCATCATCATCATCATCATCATCATCATCATCATCATCATCATCATCATCATCATCATCATCATCATCATCATCATCATCATCATCATCATCATCATCATCATCATCATCATCATCATCATCATCATCATCATCATCATCATCATCATCATCATCATCATCATCATCATCATCATCATCATCATCATCATCATCATCATCATCATCATCATCATCATCATCATCATCATCATCATCATCATCATCATCATCATCATCATCATCATCATCATCATCATCATCATCATCATCATCATCATCATCATCATCATCATCATCATCATCATCATCATCATCATCATCATCATCATCATCATCATCATCATCATCATCATCATCATCATCATCATCATCATCATCATCATCATCATCATCATCATCATCATCATCATCATCATCATCATCATCATCATCATCATCATCATCATCATCATCATCATCATCATCATCATCATCATCATCATCATCATCATCATCATCATCATCATCATCATCATCATCATCATCATCATCATCATCATCATCATCATCATCATCATCATCATCATCATCATCATCATCATCATCATCATCATCATCATCATCATCATCATCATCATCATCATCATCATCATCATCATCATCATCATCATCATCATCATCATCATCATCATCATCATCATCATCATCATCATCATCATCATCATCATCATCATCATCATCATCATCATCATCATCATCATCATCATCATCATCATCATCATCATCATCATCATCATCATCATCATCATCATCATCATCATCATCATCATCATCATCATCATCATCATCATCATCATCATCATCATCATCATCATCATCATCATCATCATCATCATCATCATCATCATCATCATCATCATCATCATCATCATCATCATCATCATCATCATCATCATCATCATCATCATCATCATCATCATCATCATCATCATCATCATCATCATCATCATCATCATCATCATCATCATCATCATCATCATCATCATCATCATCATCATCATCATCATCATCATCATCATCATCATCATCATCATCATCATCATCATCATCATCATCATCATCATCATCATCATCATCATCATCATCATCATCATCATCATCATCATCATCATCATCATCATCATCATCATCATCATCATTCATCATCATCATCATCATCATCATCATCATCATCATCATCATCATCATCATCATAAATGCAATCCATAGCAAAAAATGCTTGTTTTTAACTGTTCTATACAAATCCGCTATCAAATTTTGTCGGCTGATGTCGCCGTAGCCAATAGGTGCCACCCCTTAAGAATTTCTCATCACTATTCCTCATTTCCGTGTTGAATTGACTTTAGAGGGTGGTGAATTGATGTTAGCAGTGGTGAATTGATGTAAGACCTAAGGGTGCGTGTAAGTTGACGTTTCAGCTTGCAGGCAAACCAGAATGACAGATTTGTTTCCGGTCTTTATATGGCGTGTCTATGATAACGACTGTTCTCCCTTTGTTTCAGAGACAGGCGATTTAAAGCAGGAGATGCGCTTAGCAAATTCTGTTTGCCTTTCTGTGAAATTGTCTTTGGTCAATGGGCTTTTGAATTATTTGACTTTGTGTTTTATCTCTCACACCTCTGTTCAGATTTAAGTTTACTTTATTCTGCAAATTATTTTTTTTTGTTTTTGTCTGAGCTCAACAGTTCTTATTGAATCTTGAAGAAGAGCGAAATATTTACCTATTTTGTTTATGCAATCGATCAACGCAAAGTTCTCACACTTTTCACAATTATAGATAATGTTAATGGGTTTCTCTTGTTCTCT